>NC_090791.1:3137826-3237826 GCF_040054535.1 Antennarius striatus
GAGATGTCACAATTTTATTCCAGGTTTAAATTTTTAAGCGTTTTTTTTTTTTTTTTTTCAACAGTAGCTGAAAGTGTTTGTTTTACGTACAGATTCCTGATTAATGGATAATATCGTTCTGTTTTCATTCGGCTGGAGCAGAAAGAAAAAGGGGGGAACGGGACAAAAAAGGGGTGAACGTAAGAGAGAGAGAGAGAGAGTCAGAGGCCCTAGAAGAGGGGGGGGGGGCAGAGAGAGAAGAGGAGGCCAGGAGACATTTGTAGTTGAGTGGACGAGCACACAGCTCTTTGAGTGTCATGTAAAACACCCCCTTTTTGTCCCATTCACGGCGTGTCACCCTCCCCTCGCTCTGCCGCACCCTGTGGCCTCCCTGCTTTGGGGTTTTGGGGGGGGGGTTCCTGCCTCTATAAAAGCCCTGATTGTACCCTGAAGCAGCGTCATTCCCCACCATGGACAGCCTGCGATCCCAGTCCTCCTACAGGAGGCGTTTCGGGCCCCTGGGCTCCAGCAGCATCGGCGTCAGAACCGCCGGTCTTTCCTCCGGCCGCTTCTCCTGGCACGGCACCCCACGCAACCTCACCCACTCCAGCCCGGCGTCCCGGCTCTCCCTGGGGTCGTCCAGCACGACGGCCCTGCTCCTGGGGAGCCCCGTGGACCGGCTGGACTTCCCGGCCGACACCCTGATGAAGAGCCAGTACAAGGAGATGCGCACCAACGAGAAAATGGAGATGATGGGTCTGAACGATCGCTTCGCCAGCTTCATCGAGAAGGTGCGGATGCTGGAGCAGCAGAACAAGGTGCTGGTGGCCGAGCTGAACCAGCTGAAGGGGAAGGAGCCCAGCCGCCTGGGGGGCATCTACCAGGAGGAGCTGAGGGAGCTGCGCAGCCAGGTGGACGGACTCACCACCGGCAAAGCCCGGCTGGAGATAGAGAGGGACAACCTGGCTGCAGACCTGGCAACCCTCAAGCAAAGGTAAGAGGAAACACCGGCGCCGCCCTGGTGGTCTTTTTAATCTAGGTTTAACCAAGTCTAGATTTATGAGACCATTCTAAAAGATATTTTGTTTCTGAAATTTGGTGTCTGTGGAATTTGTTGGGTTGTTTTTTGTTGTTTTTTCAAAATTACCCAATCAGGGAGCTTCAGTTTAAACGTTTAATGTATGAATTAAACATAATATTCATTCATTTTCTTCTCTCCAATGAGAGTTTGCATGTTTTTCTTCTTTCATCCTGTAATTTATTTGATCCTTAACAAGAATTACTCACACATTTGCGGCTTCTTGCTGTCATTAAATCATAAATCATGAATCCAGATTTGGTGTGACTGTGATTTGCTGGAATGCAGCCCCCCCCCCCCCCCTTCCCCACCTCGTCTCCATTGACAGCAAAGAGGAATGAGGCGAACACAATGGCGGCGGACAGCCGGACTGATGTTTTCTCGTCGTCCTCAAACCCCTAAACACTCGCTCACCACGGCGGTGCAGACGTGAAGAGAATGCCTCATTGGATTCCATCAGAAGGCGTGAATGAACGCCTCTCTGGGTGGAAATGCCCACTTCAGCCTCCACCCGTCCAAAGACGAGAAGGTCAAAGGTCACTTTTTTTGTGATGTCTCAAACCCCTCCTTTTAGCAAACGCTGGTTATTCTATACTGATGTTACCCAAGTGGTGGGTATTTCATGTTTCCGCGCCTCCGTGTGTACCGCAGATGGATTGCAGGGAAATTGCGTGTCTGTCGCACACACACACACACACACACACACGGACTCGGCCCATGTCATGTGTGTGAACGCCATCCCGTGGGAAAGGCCCCTGGCTGTCGGACAGATGGGCGTTTTCCCCCCCCGACGGTGGCACGAAAGGTCGTCCTGTTTGACGCTTTCACGTCCAGATTTAAACGACTTCCTTCTCCCCTCAGGTTGCAAGATGAGATTGGCCTCCGACAGGATGCGGAGAACAACCTGAGCGCTTACAGACAGGTAACCTGAAGTCATCATCTACGCACCTTCAGTGGGCGTGGACGTCCTTTCTATCCGTCTCACTCTCCCTGCAGGATGTGGACGAGGCTTCCCTCAACCGCGTCCAGTTGGAGAGGAAGATCGAGGCGCTGCAGGATGAAATCAACTTCCTGAAGAAGACCCACGAGGAGGTGAAGAACGCTGGACCTTGAATCACATTTAAGTGTCTGGTTTGAGGGTTTCTCAGCATCTTTAACCACCACCCCACCCCCTTTTTCAGGAGGTGCGTGAGCTGCAGGAGCAGATCATGGCCCAGCAGGTTCACGTTGACCTGGATGTGTCCAAACCAGACCTGACCGCCGCTCTGAGGGACATCCGGATCCAGTACGAGACCATGGCCTCCTCAAACATGCAGGAGACGGAGGAATGGTACCGATCCAAGGTCAGAGGTCGCGCCTGACAGTAAATTCATCCAGATTAGGGTTTGAGATGTGTCCTAATTGAGGCCGGTACAAATCCACCGATCTACGTTTATCCAGTTCGCTGACCTGACAGACGCAGCCAACCGGAACGGAGAAGCCCTGCGCCAGGCCAAACAGGAAGCCAACGAGTACCGCCGTCAGATCCAAGTGTTGAACTGCGACCTGGAGTCTCTGCGGGGGGCAGTAAGTCCAGCGTTCGATCGGATGGGTCAGCGGAAGGTTGGGACAGGACACGGGGAGACATGGGACAGAGCGCCGCGGGCGGGAATCGATGCCGTGACCGCCGCCAGAGCACTGCAGTTTCTATATGTGGGGCACGCTATACCCACCATGCTCTCTGTGGCCTCCCCGGGGGGGGGGGGCAGGGGGGGTCGGTGGTCACTTTAAATGGAAGCTGCATTTGTTGGCATCAATAAGAGTGAAAAATGGTGATCTCACACACGCTAATGTAGCTCTAAAATTAGCGTGACGAAAGCCGATGCTTTTTTAGCTCGAATGATGACCACTTAGCACGAGTGTGGCTAACCGTTTAGCTAAGCTTTAGCCAAGTTGAAATGTTAGAACTAGCGGAGGATGGTCAGCGTACGTAGACCGTCGCTAATCGACGTCAAAGTCAACTGTTTTGTCTTCTTCTTCTTCTTCTTCTCTCCTCCTTCAGAACGAGTCTCTGGAGCGTCAGCTCCGCGAGATGGAGGACCGCTTCTCCATGGAGACCACCGGTTACCAGGATACGGTGAACCATCTGGAGGAGGAGATCCGTGGATTGAAGGAGGAGATGGCGAGACACCTCCAGGAGTACCAGGACCTTCTGAACGTCAAGCTGGCCCTGGATATCGAGATCGCCACCTACAGGAAGCTCCTGGAGGGGGAGGAGAGCAGGTGAGTTGGAGGGCGGACAGGTGGACGAGGAAATTTGTGGTTTTTTTAGGCGTCAAAATCTTCACCGTCGTCAATTATCTTGGCGACTGTCGTTGTTCTTTTGTTCCTCCAGGATCACCATTCCAGTTCACAGCTTTTCCAACCAGCAGATTCGAGGTCAGTCAATCGAAATTCTTTCCTTTTATTGATTAACTTTGTAGAAATCCTTGAATTTTCTACCTTCATTCCTCCTTCAGAAACCAACCTGGACACTAAAAACCTCGAAGCCCACGTGAAGAGGAGCATCCTGGTCCGAACCGTGGAGACCAGGGACGGTGAGGTGTGAGCTCATTTTAACACACTCACATCCAGCAAGTTGCACTCATTCCCCTCTGGGGGGCGATGTTGAGCCCTTCTGTTTCAACACCTTATGTCACTTTCATTTCCAACTCTGATCTGTTTTCTTTTTTTCAGATCATTAAGGAATCGACCACCGAACACAAAGACCTTCCTTAAAGTCTCCAGGCGTGATTTTTTTTTTTTTTTAAGGATCATCAGATTATTTCATTCTATTCTTCTGTCATCATCATCATCATCCTCTAACGTGTTCTCTCCCTTACATTAACCCCATTAAACCCTCATTAAAAACATCTGCGTCCAGCGATCCGTTAAAACCTCGAGCAGGAACACGGGTCAACACTTCAAAACAGGAAGTGACAGGCCACGGTTTTGGCGCCGTTTCAGATCCGACGCAGCCTTAACGCGCAGCTGGTTCGTTCAGTTCATACGGTACGTGGCGTGATGGAAGTCGACATGTGGTTATACGTATGTGAAACGTGTCACAGGAAGTAACGGATGGAGTTCGGTAGGAAGTGACGAATGAAAGACGGGCAGCCGATGATGTCGGGGTGGATTTTGTTTTGTTTTTCCTTTTGTTGAACCCATCACTAAGTCAATTGTTATATTATTAAAAGGTCACACAACTACACAAGTGTTTCCGATCCCCGTCTCACCTGCATCCGATTTGATTGTAGTTCAGATTTCGATGGAACGTTTTCTTTTTTCAGAGAAGTCTGGATGGAATCCCTGCAGAGACTCGTTTTCCTAAAAAACATTTTGTTCTGTCTCGTCTCCTTTCAGCTGTCTGTGTGTGTGTGTGTGTGTGTGTGTGTGTGTCTCCGTGTGAGCGCACCAATAGCAGATGTTGAATGTTTGAACGCTTTCCACTCGATAGTCCGTGTCCATGGCAACCATGACACTGACGTCACGTGAAAACAAGTGCGAGTTTTCCTGTCAGCAGGTGCAAATAAAATGAACGCAGTTCGGAGGAGAGGTCCACTTCTCCTCCTCTCGCCTGTTGAACAAAACACGATAAGACGCCATCATCTTTTGACGCCAGGACCCGTCAGACTTTCTCGCTTATCTATCAGATGTGACGGGGACAGAGCCGAGCAGGAGACGTGGAGGAGGTGTTTGACGTGACCTTTGCCCTCCGGCTACCCGCTCTAATCCACCTCCTTACATCGTAGCGACGAGAGAAAACAAAGAACGCCAAGAGTTGCTGAAGCGAAAACATCCAGAAATATGTCGCAACCCTGGTGGAGTGGAGTGGGTGGGGGGTTGGGGGTGTAGGAAGATGGACGGAGGGATAAACGGACATCACTGTAATCAAAGCCTGTGGCTTCACAGGGAGCGCCGCCGACCGGAGCCGTGCTGACAGGCCTCGCCGCTAATGAGAGCGGCGCTGGCTGTCGCCGCGCTCGTCACCAAGGACACGCCGTGATTTGGTGTTCCCATCTGCCTCCCACCTTCTCTCCTCAACTTCCATCCCCGCCACTCACCCCCAACCCCCCCCTCCTCGAGTTCCTCCTAATAACACTCAGCCCTCTCTTGTACTCACTGTGTTTTTGGAGGGCGGGCGGCTTATTTTTTATATATAGGTATATCTTTATTCTAGATAGACTCACTGATTCTTGAGTAGCGAGGAAGAAACACTTGATGTGAGCTTATAATAACGTTCTCCGATATGACAAATAACAGCAATAAAAGCTTTTTGTTTGCTTGACGTGACGCGTCTTTTCTTTCTTCCTTCCTTTAGATGCTTTGGTTTGTTTCGTCACCTGGTGAAACATCTTTTCTTTCAAAAGAACATTTTGATTATTCTAAAGGGAATAATCAGTCTGAGGAATCAATTTTCCAGTTGAGTCACACTTCACAAGAATTGAATGTAAAATTATTTTTTTTTGCGTGAATCTAATTTGGATTTTGTGTGAGTGTGATTATTTTTCAATTTGTTTCACGTGAATAAAGGTGTTTAAAAATTAAAAATCTAGACTCAACACTGACACAATCAAACGGGCGTGTCAGCGTTCATCTGAGCGTCCGCTGACAGTTCGCTTGGAGGCTTCGGAGACAGATTGGATTCAACATGACTGACGGTTTCTGCCCGGCCTGAACAGATGGGATTGCTTCCTGTAACATCTCAGTTCATTATGAGTGTTACAGTAAATCTGGGCTCAAAACTCAGCGTTGCTCCAGAAGCCGATAAACAACTGCTTCTGGATCATCTGATGCCAAGTTTACAAGACATCTGTCTCCCATAAAAACAGGCTTGTTTGGGAGATGTCTGATCAACTTCATGCAAACTTTCTCCAAAATAATGCAATAAAAAGAAGTTTTTGCTTTAAGTCTGACATTAAATCCAGAGCAGTCCTTTCAAAATAAGGGACAGGAGACAAAATCCAGCGTCTTTGTCGCTCAGTGAGGGTTCAGTGAGGCTGAGTAGGTGTTGTTTGTGCCGTGAGATCCCTCACCGAAGCTCTTGGGGCGGGAATTTCACACTTTAGTTTGACAGCTCAAAATGTGAGTTTAAAAATCCAACTGTGATCATGATTAGAGGGAGGGGGGGGGGGTTAAAGCACCGACACGGAAGATTGATGGGTTTTCCTTCACAATTTAAATTATTTGAATTCATATTTGAATCAAAGCATGTGTCATCTTGATTTGCTTTGTGATGATGTGTGAGATGTGCATTGAAGTGTATGTAAGGTACAGTCTGGCTGGGGTTTTATCAGAAAAAAAAAAGGGGGGGGGTGGGTTCAGATCTGCAACCCTGAGCTGAAGGAATTCGAGGCAGATCAAACTTTCCCGTCGAGTGCTGTTCCATAGGACCGGGAAGAGGCGAAAGGTGATGGGGGGTGGGGATTTGGGGGGGGGGGGCATTTTTAAGCTCGTTATCTCTCCAGCTGGTGCCAGGTGACAGCAGCTGCCATGTACGCTATAGAAAACACGAGTACACGCTCCGACAGTCTCGTTAGGAAATGCGAATATGCAAATGCATTTCTACTGAAATGCACAAGTCTGGAGCAGGATGAAATCTGCTGATGCGGGTCACGGATGCTGCAAATCATCCTGACATACCGGAAGATGCAGAACTTTATTTAAATGCACGATTTGGTAACAGTCTCCCTTTATTTTACTTTCTAATCACCAAAAAAAAAAAAGCTGTTTTCTGTCAGTGTTTTCAATTTTCCTGGATGTAAAAAGATTTTTAAAATCTGATCTGATCTGGCTCATAAACATGAAGACCTAAAAAAGTTCTGACTGTTCCTGCTTGAGGTTCTCAGAGGGAGGCTGATGAGAACGTATCATCCAGACGATGCGTTACGTCGGCGGCGCGCTTTAGCGCACATTCCATGTCTTGCTTGGCTCTCGCACCGAGAGAGATAGAGGGAGGAGGGGGGGGCCACAGGAAGGCATGTGCGCTCCTTGGTTAATTTTAGCTTTAATTTCATCACCACCATTGAGACAGAACACAGAACGACCACCTCGGCCCGGTGAAACCGCGTCCCCTGTGATCTCCAGACGCCCTTTACGCACAGATCCGCTGTATCAGTGAACACATTGCTCATGCCAGCTCCTGCTTTCCGGACAAAGTGGGGGCGATGAGGTCTGAGACCCAACTGGAACACGAAGAGTTAAAGTTTCAGCCTAAATAAATAAATAAATAAATAAATAAATAAATAAATAAAAATCAGCTGTTTGTCGAGGACTTGTTGAGATGACCTGTGAATACAACTCACTCACCCACGCGGATCAACAACGCTCTAAACAGCTATTTGCAAACAGAACTAACAATATGGAGTGTGTGTGTGTGTGTGTGTGTGTGTGTGTGTGTGTGTGTGTGTGTGTGTGTGTGTGTGTGTGTGTGTGTGTGTGTGTGTGTGTGTGTGTGTGTGTGTGTGTGTGTGTGTGTGTGTGTGTGTCACTTGGTGCTTCTCCGTGTGACCTTCACGTGGGCACACAGCTGAACCAGATTTCTGCTCCACTCAGAATGAACCACTTATGCCAGAAAAGTGTCTCCACTTCTTGCTCCGTCAGAACATGGACTCGTTCATAGTCACAAGGCTCCGCATGACAACACGCATCCGCAGAGGTTAACGTTTAAATTAATGTCATTTGCACCTCGTGATTTTCATTTTCATGTCAAGCTACACTGCAATGAAATCCAGACAGGAAGTTTCCGTCCCTGTAAAAAAAAAAAACCCCACACACACACAAAAAAAACGGAGCGCCTAGCCGGACTGTACAACCCTGTCCTTTTTTAATTTCTTCCACAAAACAAAAGTGTTGATTATCTTGACTTGAATGCATCAGGGTGGCAAGCGGTATGTCTAATATATTCATTTGATATTTCTGGAGCGTTATTGCAAGCGCACACGCACGCACACACACACACACACACACACACACACACACACACACACACACACACACACACACACACACACACACACACACACGCTGCTATTTTGAGCTCAGTCTTATGAAGTGGAGTGAACCCGGGTACTGATGCGGGGGGGGGGAAGGGGGTGTCTGCGCTCTGTCAGACCGACGGCTGTCAACTCCCCCATAACAGACTCAAACATCCTATTGTTAGGATTTAGTTTCTTTTTAAGGTGTTTAAAGTCTCCACATCCCATCATGTCTTCAGATTTATTCGTGTCCTCAAATGTCTGCCCCAGTTGTTATTATTTTACCCCTGCAGGGTAGAATTCTAAAGTATTATAAAAACAGCAGCTTGGTTATCTTAGACTTCATGCACCCTGTTCCCCAGATCCAATCAAAAAGACTTATTTAAACGCCCATCTACGTATCTGCAGTAGATATGTAGTTTATTCGTATTATACAGACTGCAGTGAGAATTAAAGGCCCCTCACGGTGAGAAACAAATTCCTGGATCTATATCTTTACTTGAATGATTCAACAGATATGATTGAATGACTGAATGATTCAAGTTGAATCCACCTTAAAATTGAGGATTCAAGTTAAATCCACCTTAAAAGCTCAGGAGATTTTTCTTAACGTGTCAAAAAAGTCTCATGGAAATCTGTCGAGTAGGGTTTTTTGTGTGTAATCTTGTTGAAACTATGATGTCATGGACTAATATTTAAAAATAATCCCATAAAAATTATTTCGGATATTTTAAAACATTATAAAATAAATCTAAATTGGAATTTATCCGCGCATGCGCGCATTCTAATAATAAAAAACAAGACGTTATGTGCTTTTATTTTGAAAGCCAGTCTCAATTGGCTTCTCCCCAGTGCTGGTTAACTCTGGCGGACTTGATGCTGCTGATAGACGCTCTTGTCAAGCCTGGGAGCACTTTGGAACCGGGGGGGGTCTGTTCATCAGAACATCTTCTTCACCTGCACGCGTTCAAAGTTGAGGAAGAAACCGCAAAACGATCAGAGACATCTTTACGCACCACAACTTCCTCTTCTGAATCAGGTTCCATCGGTGCGCAGAGGACTCCAGATCCTGGACAACCGGTTTATGTACTGTTTGTTTTCCTTGTTTGAAATCGGGTGTTGTTGCATCTGGTTTTCGCATTATTATAGTCTACTTTTTTTCCACCCCACATTATCATCGTGGAAGACCCCGCATCTCTCATCGCCTGGCAACCGGAGCTGCGCTCATTCATCCTCCGGCGCTTCATCTCTCACCGTCAGCCTCAGAGAGAAATCACAAGACGAGTTTTTGACGCTGGATCGTTTTCTCGGCGGGTTTCACCTCATATCGTTTCTGTCTTTTATTTATAGTCGTTTTAAAACGCCCATAAAGGTTCATGTGTCGGAGAAGTCTTTCTTCTCAGCGCCAAAATGCCTGTGAGACGCGGTCATGTTGCGCTCCAGAACACCTACCTGGACACGATCATCAGAAAATTCGACGAGCAAAGTAAGTGAACATGGAATGAGTTGGAATAAGTTGTGAACCTAAACCTAATCGAAGTAAAAAGTCAAAGAAATAACGCGTGTTTTATCAGTTTTACCCATTTTTTAAAAAAAAAAATTGCGTTTAAATTAAGATAAATGCTTTAAATTAAATGTGATTAGAGTTGCAGCTCCAAACAGACGCACCTCCAAAGGTGACAAAAAAGCTGGTTTGGAATAAAGGTCGAGGAGGAGACCTTGTCATATCATGATTATGGTCAAGAACACTGACTAAATCATTTTTGTCTTAATTTCTTAATCCCGTTTTCCAACTTTATTAGTCTGTTTTATTTCACGCAGGTTAATTTACATTGTAAAATGTATGACTGTAAATCTACTATATTTAAATGGAATTACAGTAAATGTCCATCATCTTGTAGATTCACAATACTGATTGCAGTTTCGTCTGCAAATATCTCAATATTTACGTCACTTAAAAAGCAGGTTGCACCTTTACGCACAGGTGTTCACGCACTGGCGCACAGAGTTGGGTTCAGTATTCTCTTTTCTCTCGCCTCCTCCTGCTCAGCTGTTTGCGGAGCATTCCTGTCAGCGGTGGTATTCTTCTGATTCTGGTCGCCTCCCTGTTTATCCCATTAATGCTTTTGGGTTATTGCCCCTGAGCGTGCGCTTTTGTGTGATTCGCTCACCTCACGCCTCGCGTTATGTTCCATTAGCTCACATGTTCCACAAGCTGAGAGGCCGATTTTCACACGTTTGGAAAGAAAAACAAAAGCTGTCGTCCTTGCAGCCTCCCGGCGCGGAGAAAAACACGGATGTCGATGCCATGTTTGGAAAGAGGCTCACTTTTATTTCCTCTTTCATCTTTCTTAATGTGAGTTACTGTGGAAAAGTTTACCTTTCCTTTCGTCCTTGGCACATTTCCTCTGTGGAAGTGTGAGGCTGAAAATAACCCCGGTCCCGGTGGGTTCTGGTTCTGATCTGATCTGATATTGACCCAAACCAGCATTTACGTACCGGGTCCAAAAATCTATGGAGCTCCTTTCATAAAAAAAAAGCCCCATACCTGCACTTAATACCTCTATGAACATGCAGCCGCACGTAGGTGCATCGGACAGGTGAGACTCACTCGCCCCTTAGAGGCGTTGCTAAGCAACGCCATGACGATCGCCGCTTCAGCTGTGAGTCCCAGATAACGACTTTGGACGGGACATTCTTCCCAACGGAGTAGCTCACCGATTTAAAAGAAAATGATAATAAAAGAAAGAGGGACGGAGACAAAAGTCTCTTCCTCTGACCCAGCAGGATAATAAAAAGGTTGTCTGACACCTGCGAAGCACTAAATATATAAAAACACATTCACAAACACCATAAACACGTATCGTTTACAACCCTCACATGAAATATAAATAGATTTATCAGAAAAGGTAATGGCTTCATCTAATAAAGTCTCAAACACAGTTAATTAAAATCCAATTTAATCCCGTGGATGATTGGAGTTGAATTAAAACGTGTTAGTGGTATATTTATAGGTTAATCTTTTACAGATTTCAACAACCTGTAAATTTTGACAAGTTGCTGGTGAGCAGGTGTGACTCCATGGAAGCTCTGGTGTTAAAGTGCCCATCTGGTCCCCTCCAGTCCCTCAGGACACACTGTGACAGTAATAGCCTCAGCACAATGGAAAGGTGGACTTCATTAATTCCACTTCAGCTGTAGAGGCGTGGAGCCATGCAGAAGTCTCTGAGCGCCTGCACTCGAGTACTTCCCTTTAACTCAAGCATGAAGGCCCTTAAAGAAGAAACCAATGAGCTACGGCTAATGTTAGCAGAAGTTACCTAACTCCATCAGTCAATGTAATTTATGTTTTTTTGAATTACTTTCCCCACATTCAGATCGCAAGTTTCTGATCGCCAACGCCCAGATGAAGAACTGTGGCATCATCTATTGCAACGAAGGCTTCTGCCAGATGTTTGGTTTTGCCAGAGCCGAGATCATGCAGCAGCCGTGCACGTGTCAGTTCCTGGTGGGACCCGGTACCATGAAAAGCGCCCTGGCCCAGCTGGCCCAGGCCCTGCTCGGCTCTGAGGAACGCAAGGTGGAGATCCTCTACTACTCTAAGGAAGGTAGGACTCCCCTGAATTTGGAAACTATGGAAGAAACACTTAATTTATCTCATTGTTGGGTCCAGAATTAGTTGCATGTACCATCTGGGAACCATAAATGTCTGCAGAGCCTCGATCCAAATCATTCAAATAGCCAAAATTGTGGGTTTTATATTTCTGACTAGTTTGCTGTAGAATTGATGTCTTCTTTTCCTTTGTGTAGCTGAAGATGTGTTTATTTATGTAAAAATAAATACATTAAATATCTATTCACACACACACACACACACACACACATACACACTCATGCACACACACATTTCTTGTTACTTTGGCCATTTGGGCATGGGGTGTACCGTTTCCAGTGCCGTTGTCATGGAAATGTGATCAGTATGCCAGCTCAAATCTACTAAGCATCTATTTGTTCTGTGTCCTGCTTCCTTTGGTGAGCTGGCAGAAATAAATGCAAACAAATGGATGTGATCTGATTGAGAACCAGTCGAACGCTCTAACCAGACGATTCTTTTTCTGTAACCAGAGGTTGTATTCATGTTTTCTTCCTGTAGATGAGTGCAAGGTTTCTCTGTTTTTCTTTCTATTTTTAGACCTGACTGATTGCAGGGTGAAGTTCAACCTGATGGAAGTGCTTCTTATTTCGGGATTTTTTAAATTTTTCTTAGCTACTAGTGTTTGAGATTTTCATATCTTTTTCACCTTCAAGTGTGACTCTTCTCCACCTTCCATCAAAGCATGACCTCATTAACAAAACAGATACACGATGGATGAGGAAGTTCCGTCTCCAAATCTGGGTTCTGCTCATTTCTAGCGATGCCTGCCTTAGAAACTAAAACAGATCGCCTGACCAGTTCAGACTCATGCAGACGTTGCAGCTGCATGTCTCTATCATGAAACCTTGACATGTGCATTCTATGGGCTCCAGGATGTCTGTTTTCTTATCTGTGAGCTGCATATCATGTCTATGTTAGAGGACACACTATTAATAAAACCATACAGGTCTGTTTTCTCTTGGTCCCGTTGACCTTTCTGCAGAAACACCTTCTACTTTAAGCTAATATAATAACTCACAAAGATAATTTCTTTGTTTACCCTCTTTATTTTTTATTAAACACATTCATTGCTCTTTGTAATATTTTCTTCTATGCTTTGTTTGTCCCGTCTTCTTCCCTCTGTGCCTAAAGGGACCTGCAGACCCTGCCTGGTGGATGTTGTCCCTGTGAAAAACGAGGAAGGACTCGTCATCATGTTCATCCTCGACTTCCAGGAACTGATCGATCGTTCCCTCAAGAAATCCGGGCTCAGGCAGAGAGTCGCCCAAGGATGGATTTACTGTAATCCTTTGACATTTGTACTATATATCGTCTTCAGGATAAACATTCACATTCTGTACCTGAGATAGACTGACAATTAAAGATTACTGCATGCTCTTATGTTCATCAGTAAGAATCTTAAAAGTTAAACACATTAGAACATTGAGACATAGAGAAAGATGGGTTTAACACCAGGTTTCCCATGTAGGTCAGAATCGCCGGCTGAAAATGAGGCTGCCGGTCTTGCGATCCATGAGACGACTTTCGCTTTCCAAGGACCAGTTTGAAGGTGTGGTTGTGGACTATTTGCAGGTGAGATGGTTCATGGGTACTCACCACACAAACCAGAACACACACACACACACACACACACACACACACACACACACACACACATGCAGAATATATGCAGAAAAACATGCATGCATATCTGCCATGCCTACTTTTTTTGTGTTCATTGCTTCTACTATCATATTATCATGTAGTTGTGCATTCTTTTTGGAGAATTCTCTTAATTTCTCTGAATTTATTCAGCACAAAATACCCCAAAGGGACAAATGAAGGACAATAATCTACATTTACTGAGTTCATTCTCGTCTTTGCAGTCTCCTCTTTTTTCTGTTTATGCTTTTCTTGGACTGTTTGGCATTGATGGAATGTTCTTTTGTGCTGTAGGTTGACTTTGTACTCAGGGTATGGGTTTGGCTGCCAGATAGGCAAGGAGAGGCAATATTTATGACCTAAAAGCTAGAAATATTAATTCCTACATGAGAGTCATGACCTCTGGTTCTTTGTCTCCGACAGCCAAACAGCGAGGAAGTCCCGCTGAAGGAGTTTCGCATCCCGTCCAAGGAGAGTTGCATGCAGTCCGAGACGGAAGCTCTGATAGAACAGGATCTGGACCCCCCCTCTCTGGCGGCCCAGTCCTCCACCAAGCAGCGCTCCCTGCTGACGGACCGGCTGGACCCCAGCAGCGCCTTCCCCAGGGGGAGCTTGCCTCGGAGCTGCTCCCGGGACAGCGTCCGAAGCCTCCGCCGGGCCTCGTCGCTCGACGACATCGATGGCATGAGAGCGGAATGGAACAATCAGCCCGGAGCCAACAGCAGTGAGTGTCCGACCAGAATGTTGGAGATAAATTAACACAACAGGTTCATGCATCATTCAAATGAGTCCTGATTGCTGACGTTGCTCGTCTTTCATGCAGATCTGAAGCCCAACGCCCTGAACTCCACGTCGGATTCTGATCTGATGAGACACAGGACGATCGGACGCATCCCTCAGGTTACCCTCACCTTCGGCTCGGATCGGATGAGACCGCCTTCGCCAACCGAGATTGAAATAATCGCACCCAGCAAAATTAAAGACCGAACCCAGAATGTCACCGAGAAGGTCACTCAAGTTACACAGGTATGGGATGTAGAGTAGTTCATCATCTTCATCATCGTGTTTCTGAGGTGAAAACCTGCAGACAACAGTACTTTTTATTTTGTTGGCTAGAAAAGAGAATACTCTACTTATATATCTTTCAAAATTCATACATATTAATGTTTCAGTTTAAGGTAGAAGGATACAGTATTAATGTCTTTACATTCTCATTAGATGAACTTCAGAGATCTGCTGCAGCCATTCAGGCATGAATTTATTCCACGACAAATTAAAAGAAGAGACAGAGAACTCACAGTTCAACGATTTAATGAGCAAAAAAATCCAAACTCAAAAAAAAACCACTCAAAAGATGATGACTTTCATCCTAATCCAATAAACTGAAAAATCAGCAAGACAAGAACAATGAAAACTAAAACGCCGAGACAAAATCCTAAAGTTCTAAATTAAGAGAAAACACTCTTGATACTTGGAGAAACAAAGCGAAACATCACACTAACACAACACACACTCAACTCAAGATGGAAAACACACAAACGAAACACAAGAGAGAGGTGGCAACAGGTGGCAGAAGAGGGCGGGGCCAATAGGAAACAGGTGTAAACAATGACGAAGGAGGGAAATATAAACACAGGAAGTGTGAAGTAAAACACAGCCCATGGGACAATTAAAGCATCAAAATAAAACACCCCATCTATCACCTCGCTTTAGGAAATCTACAAATACACAAATTTTTTAAATTTTCATAATTTAAGCTAATTAGAAAATTCACTTTTCACTCTATCGGCTCTGAAGGCTACAAACTTCCCATCATGCCTTTTCTATATCTTGGCTTCTGAATGAGTTGTGATGTCACAAGGTTACACTTCAAAGTCACTCATCACAGCACAAACGCACTTATTTACATTTCAATACTGTCTTATCAGAGTGTTATATTCACCATCTGGGTGACTGGTTTATCTGCTGTATATGATGCCTGATGGTAACCAGGCAGCACAGAGAAGGAGGCTCTTAATTTTAAGTATAGGGTATATAGTGTTGCTGCTGCGCTGCCCGGGAGCGTGAAGAGGCCTCCTGATGAGACGCACTTATGAAAGGGAATAAAAAAGCGTCACGGCTGT
Source organism: Antennarius striatus (assembly GCF_040054535.1). Lineage (NCBI taxonomy): Eukaryota > Metazoa > Chordata > Actinopteri > Lophiiformes > Antennariidae > Antennarius > Antennarius striatus. Next base: position 3,153,298 of record NC_090791.1, read on the forward strand.
GAAGCTATTGAGCGGCACTCGGTGGCGTGGCGCTGTGACCTTGGCCTGTGACGCTAATGGAAGTGGAGGGCAGCTGGCATTCTCTCTATGCGTTGGTCAATCCCCCAACCCCCTCCACGACTGCTCTCTAAATCACGCTGAGGTCCCCTTTAGCTGTCATAACGCCTGGTTCCAGTTTGAGTTCTTATCATGTTGAAACAGCTGGAATTGATCGGAGCGGAATCGTAATCGTGGGGTCACCGATAATTACCGGGTCAGGTCACAGGTCGAGCTAATCGTTGGGGCTAGCTGCGTGCAAACCAACAGCACGCGGCGATCGATGGTGGTACCATGTGCAGGCGTGTCTAAAGACTTCCTGTGTTGTTTGCGTGTAACTAAACCTACCATAATGCATCACTTTTACTCCTGTTTCATTGTACAATGAAAGCTTTCCCGCCTTTGTAATTGGATTTCGATTGGCGAAAGGGAAATGAAGGTTACCATCGATGTTTGTCCGTATTGATTTGTCTGTGTGACATGAAGCACACGGAGTGATTGATCCGGCTGCAGCTTGGAAAAGACTGGTTACTGTAGAAACACCCCTGCTCTTTTGTCAATGCATAACTGTGTTTAGGTGGCGCCCCCTGGTGTGGAACCACATAATTACAAGACACTGAAGAGTCTGGATGGAGTTTGAATTGACTAAAATTGAATTTGTTATTTTCTGGGAGCTGGACACCACCAACTAAAAGTAGAAATGTCCCATAAATTGCAAAATGACTGCATCTTTCTGAGACAGCATCAGGATCTGACTTTATTTTAACTATATCTTCTTGTTTATCTTTGCCACGTTGTCTTTAATCAGATGATCTGTGTCCAAAAAAAATAAAAATTGATTTCCTTTAACTTGTACCAGCATCAGTGGAGGAGGTGTCGTTCGTCGAGCCACAAGTTCATTTTTTTTTTAGTTTGAAAGAGGAGCTGGTGGGAAGGGCTGGGCTACAGGCTGGAAGGAGTGAGGGAACAGTAGGGAGGGAGATGCAGATGGATGGAGTTTCTGTCTCTTTCTGTCTCTTCTGTTTAACCCGTGGCGCTAACATCATGAGCTTCAAACACACACTGCAGCCTGTGAGTACCTCATCCTTATTGGCTCTCCTCCTGGTGTCTTTCCTCTCCACTTGTACCCTTTTCTTCCTCTTCCTCCCTCTCTGTGTCTTCATCTTGCACCTCACCCTTCCTGCTTAGCTGTGAGCTTGATTCAGTTTCCTCTTTATGCACAGCAACTTCAGCTTATTTTGCTTTTGAGCTCCTGGTTTCTGAAGGTTTTTTCTTAGAGAGTTGTGTTGGCATTCATGTTCGCGGTGAATGATTCTGTGAATGAAAAGTAGATTTAAGGATGGAATTACACACTAAAATTCTCTCCTTTTTCATTTCAAGGCTTTGGGGTCTTCATAAGAAAAGTTGACACTCATAAATTAGATATCCTGTCCTGTCTTTAGGCTTCACACGTCCTTTTTCTTTTTAGTTTAGCATCTAAAACGTGTGGCTCTCACTATGTGGCGTGTGGCGGTGATCGTCATTAGGAAACAGAGCACACAACATCAATAACTTAAAATTTCTTGGATGAGTGAACCTTTGCTCGTGTGTTTACATTCTCATCACTGAGTTGTCCTTTCACATCTGTTCAGCCGCCGTGGTCAGTCGCTGACCAACACAGAATCACCACTGTTTAAGAGGATTCAGTGAACTGAGTGTGTTTTCCCAACTTGACTCCAAATACTTTATTATTTTTGGTCAAAAAAACAAATTTATGGAGCAAAAACCTTTAATAACTATCGCAGTGACTGAAAAATCCACATGCCTTGGATGTTTCTTTTGAAAATTTTAAGTTATTTTTCCACTCAGCTTTTTTTATTCACCAAATATAGCCAAGTATGCACTCAGAAACTTTTTGAAGTAGTACTTTATCCTTCAGAAACATTTTAATATGACTTTTTCGGGCCACATTTTGCTGAGAAAGTTAGAAAAAGCATTTTCTTTTAAGTTGGTGGAGGTTGGGTTCTGCTGCAGCGACTCATCCTCAAAGTCCAGTTCCTCTGTCGTGGCATAATTATGCAAACTCAGATACAAATGAGGGTCTAACCACTGGAACCTTTCCACGGATGAAAGCTAGCAAAGCACAAGAGCTTTTTTTTTTTGCATGCATTAATGAGTTAGACTTAGTTTGGAGGGCAGCAAAGGTGCAGCCTGTCAGGGGAGAGCATTTTCACACCAATCAGCTTAAATCACTCTCCTAAAAGGCGCACAATCAATGATGGCCCTTTATTTCTGGTCCACCATTGAGCAGAACGCTGGTAGGAGGAGTTACACACATACAAGGGAGGCAGGTGAGCTCTTTAAAAGCAGCGTTTAGCGATGCGACTTTGGGACTTTTGGCAGAGACTCTGTTTGGGCTGAGTTCCTATATTTTGTATGAGTTTATCCGTGGGAGCCATGCAGGAGAGGAGGCTGCACAGCAGGCCGGTAGGGCTGCAGAGGGTCCGGAGGAGTCTGCTCCTCGACTGCTGTGGACACCAGAATGAGAACCTGGACAAAGAGGCTCTGATTGTGGTACCGGTCAGTAATTTGATTTGGAGTTAAGTCCGATTTCTTCCTCCCCTCAGGGAGCCGTGGCAACCCTGGATGGAGATTTGTTTATTGGTCTTTACTTAGTTTGTCACAGGTTGTTTCAGCATTTTTTAAGCTTTTTGCTGTCCTGAATTCCAACTTTATATTTGTTATTACATAGATAATGCAAATTGAACATTAATCATTGTAAGCCGACTAGAATGATGTTTTTCTGTGAGACTTTTACTCCTTTAGCAATACCAGTATCCTGCTCTTCTTCATTATAAAGTTAGCTTGGGCATTAGCAATGTAAACTTTCTATTTGCTCCTGTCCTCAAAAGAAATGCATCTCATGGAAAATCTCCCAGAATCCTCTTACCTTACCCTGTCCTGCCTCTCTTCTTAGGTGTTGTCCCTTGGCGCTGACGTGCTACCTGAGTACAAGCTCCAAGCTCCACGCATCCACAAGTGGACCATCCTTCACTACAGCCCCTTCAAAGCAGTATGGGACTGGGTCATCCTGCTGCTGGTCATCTACACAGCCATCTTCACACCTTACTCGGCCGCCTTCCTTCTCAACGAGGTGGAGGAACAGCGGAGGAGAACCTGCGGTTACACCTGCAACCCGCTCAACGTGGTGGACCTGGTGGTGGACGTCATGTTCATCATCGACATCCTCATCAACTTCAGGACCACCTACGTCAACCGCAACGACGAGGTGGTCAGCCACCCGGGACGCATCGCCCAGCACTACTTCAAGGGCTGGTTCCTCATTGACATCGTGGCCGCCATCCCCTTCGATCTGCTCATATTCCGCTCTGGGTCCGAGGAGGAAGGAGACACGGTGGATGTCAGTGACCTCAGAACATCAACACATGCATTTTACAACAATTACTTTCAACACTTGTTAGCATCCTTCACAACTCTAGCTGGCAATTCTTTTGTTTCCTAAATATCTTTCTATCCTGGGTTTGGATAGTTAAACATTTTCTCTTTACTGTAAGATGTTGGTTTTGTGGGAAACTGAAGGTCAGTCCTTGGTCCTATTTATTTGTCCCAATCAACTTCATATCTGTTTTGTTTGGGCACCACCGCTGAAAGCTTGCTAATATCGCTAACATGATGTCTACTCTCTCTCCTCTAGCCTCAGACAACCACTCTTATCGGATTACTGAAAACAGCCAGACTGCTTAGGTTGGTGCGAGTGGCCAGGAAGCTGGATCGTTACTCTGAATACGGCGCCGCCGTCCTTTTCCTCCTCATGTGCACCTTTGCCCTCATCGCTCATTGGCTGGCTTGCATCTGGTACGCCATCGGTAACGTGGAACGCACGGGCTCTGCCCGGATCGGAGGCATGAAGATCGGTTGGCTGGACAACCTCGCCGAACAGATTGGTAAACAGTACAACGACAGCGACGTGGAGTCTGGCCCCTCCCTCAAGGACAAGTACGTCACCGCCCTGTACTTCACCTTCAGCAGCCTGACCAGCGTGGGTTTTGGGAACGTCTCGCCAAACACCAACCCAGAAAAGATATTCTCCATCTGTGTCATGCTCATCGGATGTGAGTAGAACTGCAATCTGGAACTCTTTTAGGGAACGCACTCTTGAGAACCAGTGAATGTACTCTAATTTTGAAGTGTTAAGACATTTTCATGCCACAAAATGCAAACATTTTCTATTTCCTGTGGACTCTACATTTGTTTCAATTAAAAAAAGTAAGAACTACAACAAAAACTTTAACTGAACACCAAACTTTAACCTAATTATCTAATTTTGGGTTCATAAATCTCTGCAAATTCTTGCTATCTGTTCCGTGCAGCTCTGATGTACGCCAGCATCTTTGGTAACGTTTCGGCCATCATTCAGAGACTGTACTCGGGCACGGCCCGTTACCACACCCAGATGCTGCGGGTTAAAGAGTTCATCCGGTTCCACCAGATCCCAGGAGGCCTGCGTCAGCGGCTGGAGGAGTACTTCCAACATGCCTGGTCCTACACCAACGGCATCGATATGAATGCTGTAAGTCCTGTGCTAGTGGGCAGCAGGGGGTATAGCTCAGTGGTAGAGCATTTGACTGCAGATCAAGAGGTCCCCAGTTCAAATCTGGGTGCCCCCTCTCCTTTACCACCCAAAGTGTGTCTTTTGTCTGTTTGATCCGTACTAGTGTTCACCTGGTTGACTTTTTAAATATCCTGTTGTTCTTTTGTCATTTGCTGTGTCAAGATACTGTTGACTTTCTGTTTGACTTACATGAGGGGCTTGCCTTTTGTTTCCTGCCATGTCGACCCAGTTTTCCCACATTGAACTTTCCTGTAATCTTTCTTTTAACTCAGGTCATCTGTGTTGCATGGTCAGAAAATGTTCGTTGTCCTCCTGATTTGTAGGGGGTATAGCTCAGTGGTAGAGCATTTGACTGCAGATCAAGAGGTCCCCAGTTCAAATCTGGGTGCCCCCTTCCCCTCAAAACATTTTTTTTTGTCCATCTGTTATGTTGAGAGGCTTGTGGCTTACTTTTTTTTTTGGACCAAACCATGTACGTCACAAACCTTCTGCCTCTGCCAAAGGCAATGAAGCATAATGCAACAAGAGAGGAGCATTAGTGCAAGCCAATGCAGTCAATCGATGAGATGTAGTCATCACTTTCTTTTTCGTGTACCATTCAGATTCATTTTGTATTAATCATTTAAGATTCTTGAACAAATAAATAAATACATTTTGCAGTATATTTACAGTTGTCCCTTGTTATCCTGCAGGTTTTAAAAGGTTTCCCTGAGTGTCTGCAGGCCGACATCTGCCTCCATCTGAACCGCAGTTTACTGCAGAACTGCAAGGCCTTTCGAGGGGCCAACAAAGGATGTCTGCGGGCTCTGGCCATCCGGTTTAAGACCACCCATGCTCCGCCGGGTGACACTTTAGTCCACAGCGGGGACATTCTCACCGCCCTCTACTTCATTTCCAGAGGCTCTATCGAGATCCTCAGGGATGATGTGGTGGTGGCCATACTCGGTGAGCTGCAAGCCACAGCGGAGGATGTGCTTACTGTGTGAATAACACTGTTACCAAAAAACAAGGTGACATAGACAAAATAAACACTCATGAATGAAGGTCTCACTGGACTCTATGTTGAACGTAAAGTACAAAATCTTGCTAGTTGTGGCGATTTTACTGCCACCAAAATCGAAGATCAGACTGGATGTTTTCTTTCTCTCTTTCTATTTTGGTTTCTTCTACCAACCATTCATTCCTTTGCCACAAAGCCATAGATGGTCACAGCTGTGCCCTTTACAGCACACAGCACACACTCTTCTGTGTGTTGTGTTGTGTTGCCAGAGGTGTTTGGGCAGAGCTCCACTTCCATTCCACTTCGGCATTGATCATCAATAGGGCCAGCTGTCAGATCCAGGCTGCAAAGTTCACTTCTTTTTTTAGCTGCATTTTAGGGGACCACTTTGTGTGACGCGGAAGTGCTGTTGAGAATTGCTGCCAGGGCTTTTTCTTTGTTTTTAAAGCAGAGTATTCTCGCTCTTACCAGCATTGGGTCACACAGACGTCATTTGATCGTTCTTTTCCATTCCTGTCTTTCCTTTCGCTGTCCGTAGGCAAGAACGACATCTTTGGTGAACCCATAAGTTTGTACGGCAGGCCAGGTAAATCCAGCGCTGATGTTCGGGCTCTGACCTACTGTGACCTTCATAAGATCCTGAGAGACGACCTGTTGGAAGTGCTGGATATGTATCCTGACTTCTCCGAAATGTTCTGGAACAACCTGGAGATCACCTTCACCCTGAGAGATGTGAGTGCCACCAGTTGCGAGACACTCCAGTTTCACGAAGTTATAAAAGACAACTTCAATATCTTCACGATGCAATTAATTACAAAACAACATAGTGTGATGATTATTTAAGATCAGTTTGGTGTATATTTGAATTACTGAAGCTGATATGTATCAGGCAGATAGAATAAACCAGACAACCATGGACTCTGAATGTGGCTACCGGCGTACAAGACGTCGGAGAAGCTCCCTCCGCCATCGAAACCGACCAGGTGAGTGTAGGTCAAGGCTTAATGCATTTTCCCATGTTTCTGTTCTGTAAAACCTCCCTTCCTGGCTGTCCTCTGGCTGTGTCTGCACAGATGGCATGGATCGCAAAGACTCCTACCCCGATCAGTCCTGTCAGATGGCGACCTACCGCCGCGGCACAAAGACGGAGTCTCATTGGGCAGACCTCTGCAGCAGCGCGAGCATCTGTTCACAGTCTAGCGATGAGGAGATGAAACCCATGGGACACAGCAAGGAGGAGCTTTACCCCCATGGGGGTGACAACAGAGACTACCCCCCAGCGGTTGTCAATCTCCTGCCACGCAGTGGAACTTCAGGTGGAATGGGACCACCTGTGGACCTGGGAGGACCGCCATACTCAGGTAAAGACCACCGGCATGATTGCTGATAGAGTTGGTGACAAGGCTTGACTTGACCTTCATGTAGACCCTGACTGGTTCTCAATGGCAGCCCACCTCAACAACACATTTAAGGGTTTTAAGGCATAATAGAAGTAAATGATGTTTCTATACTTCTTCCTGATCAGCAACAGCACCAATGGGCATGCCTGGTTTGTACGGCTACTGGTCGGACCGCAGAGCTAGCCAGTTTTCAGAGAGCCAGAGACAAACGCCTTCGGTCAGAACGGCTTTCCGTCCTTCGCTCTGTGCGGAGGATCGGCCCAGTGAGCTGGAGTCCAGACTGGAGCTGCTGCAGTCCCAGTTAAACCGGTGAGTTCTACCTAGATACAGGTAGAAAAAGGTGGAGCTACACAAGGGGGCACCTGGATTTGAACCAGAGACCTCTTGATCTGCAGTCAAATGCTCTACCACTGAGCTATACCCCCATGCTGCTGTGTGGTAATGAGGATGCACCATTAAGGTTATGTCCTTCTTTACCCTCCTAAGGCTTGAGACCCGAATGACAGCAGACATCAATGTGATCCTGCAGCTCCTACAGAGGCAAATGACACCTGTGCCTCCAGCCTACAGCGCCGTGTCCCCCAGCCCTCACCCACCTCACCCCACCACCCTGTATAGCACCGGAGCACCCACCATCCACACTGTCCCACCAGCTCAGCCAGTACAGAACAACACCACCTCACTCCTACAGGTATTGTGTTCATGGGCTAACTCCAGCTACAGCTTTACGTTAATTCTTTTACATGCAAATTGAAGGTGTTGTTTTGTACAAAGTTCAACTAGTTAAATTAAATTAATTACTATTCTGAAAAAAGATTTTGGGATCTCATTTTCAAAATTCAGTTGGAAAAAAACTTACTTAGATATGATTTTTGTGAACAAAGGCTTGTTTTAAGGTTGATTGTGTTTCCTACACAATATGTTTTTCATCCCGAGTATATTCCTTATTACTATTTTGTATGCATTAAAAAGCAGATGATAATTATTCATTAGAGGTGGATTTCTTCAGCTTTAGATGCAACCAAGATCACAACTCCTCCCTCCTTTCCATGTAAATCTAACAAACGATGGCGTTAGCAAACACTAACCCTGCAGATGTGAAGGTGACGCTAATTTGTTACATGATTAGCTTTAACTTCATCGTCTATCTTCATTCAGAGTCCAGACTCTGACTTCAAGCACAGATCGAAGGACTCCCTGTCCAGCGGCATCCATTTGACTGTGGCCTCTGATGACACCATGTCCATGTCACCGGACGCCGACCGATCACATTTACCCTATGTAGACCGCCCCCCGCTTCAACTGGAGACCCAAGTACCTCCTGGATTACTGTTCGGCCCCCAGCGCTTCCCCTCCCTCCCTGAGCATCTGGAGACGTCTGCAGAGATGCAGGATATCCAGAGGCACGTTTCCGATCCCGTCTTGCCAGGAAGCTAGAACTTCGCTCCGACCAGCGTTACGTTCCCTCTCACGTCTCTTCGCTCTGTTAAAACCTACAGCAGCTTCCCAGGCCTGTTGAGAAGCTGCTGTAGAGCGGGGGACACCCCACTGTCCACATCGCAGATGTGTTCAGGGTGCCTCCTGTTTCTTACATACATAATCTATGGCACCCTCACAGGCTCCTGTGGCTTTGTGCTCCAGACCTTAAATGAAAAGATTATTCCCAACCAGCAGGGTGGGACACTTGTGAAACACGAGTTGACAGCCAGCAAACAATCATGTATCCCCCCAGATTTCCTTAAAGAGAGGCAAAATGTCAAGGACTACTTCCGTGTTTCACATTTGAAAATCACCTGAATTCACTTTGTATGAAAATTGCACATTTTAGAGAGTAGAAATAATATAAACATTTACTGGAAATGAATTTATTTTCTTAATATGAAAGATGTATCAGGTACATTGCATATAATAAATGTTATAATTATGAGTGTTATAAGTTAGAGACTCACTATTGTTGCTTTGTTGTGTTGGAAAAAATATCACAAGGATTACAATAGCTGTCTGGCAAACTGTGATAGACGGTGGTGCATTTGGAGGCAGTTTTGGAGAAACACTCCATGAAAAGAAAAAATATATATAATTATTGACATTATCTGAAACTAACAAAATTTTACACATGCTGCTAAAAATGTTCATTTCAAGAAGAAGGTACCCGTACCCTTACATTTCAGTGGAAAAATGATATAATGTTGGTTTTAAATTACAGAAATGGTGAAAATAAATCTTTATATGGTTAAAAAAAGGCATAAGAGTAATTTACCAAATTGAATCATACAAATAATAAAGCAATAACTACCAGCAAGCTACTGTAATATGCAGTTAAACTCCTAGTTCACTCCCTGTCACCAGTTTTTTCATTCATATGTAACTCTTACAGTTTTCATCATGACGACTTGTTTATTTCCAAACTGTTCAGTTTTTGTATATTTGCGCTGCTCAACTCGACAGGGTGACATGGTTTCATGAGGTCAAGGTGACACTGAGGAACTTTTTTCATTCACAAGACTCACAGTGAATGTTTTTTAATGCCGACGGACAGAAAACAGAAGCATTTGTTACTGTAAATCACATTGTGGCGCAGAGATGTAATCTCGAGGCATCTTTTGTGAAGGTGTCGTGGCTTTTTAAGCATTCATATTTCTGTATGTTTCTGCACAAACTCCTGTTATTTATCTTTTTTAGATTAAAGACACATTGAGTCCACAATGTTGTGATTTATTGATGCATTTTTTTCAACTGTGCTGGTGTTTCTACGTCTTGTAAATTCTTCTTCCACATCTGTATCACCAAGATGATGCAGATTCAGTTCTCCAGTGTCAGGGGGTATAGCTCAGTGGTAGAGCATTTGACTGCAGATCAAGAGGTCCCTGGTTCAAATCCAGGTGCCCCCTGGAACAGAAGCACATCCCTCTGGTAATAAATTGTGCTCTTTTATTTCCAAATATGGCATTTAGTCTTTTTTCATAATCTAGATCATCTCTATATCAATATGAATCTTGTGAATCATCCTTTAACCAAACAAAATTACACCCCCGGACCAAAGTGACCCCCTCTATACTCAGAGGTGCCAATGACAACATATATTTTAATTTGCAAGGTTTTGTCATAAATTATTACTTATTATTAGTATTTATCTTTTGATTTACATTGCATCTAATAAATGTTACTATTATAAGTGTTATAAGTTATAATTATGAGACTCACTGTTGTTGCTTTGTTGTGTTGGAAAAAATATCACAAGGGCCACCCACTAAGCTGTCTGGAAACTGTGATGGATGATGGCGCAATAGGACATGGGCTGTTTTTGGAGAAACACTCCGTGAAAAGAAAATAAATATATAATTGATGATATTATGCAAAATTATAGCAAGATTTTACACAAGCTGCTAAAAATGGTCATTCAGTTGTTCAGTTGGACTCCGAACACAACAAGTTGTCTAGTGTCAGGGGGTATAGCTCAGTGGTAGAGCATTTGACTGCAGATCAAGAGGTCCCTGGTTCAAATCCAGGTGCCCCCTGTAGGGGACAGACCACATCCCTGTGGGAGAGGTTTTTTATTTTTAATTTCTAAGTGTTGACCAAATATGTAATTTACTCTCTTCATAATCTAGATAATCTCTATATCAATATGAATCTTGTCAATCATCCTTTAACCAAACAAAATTTCACCCCCGAGTGAAGAAGTGCCAATGACACATATTTTAATTTGCAAGGTTTTGTTAAAGCTTTTATTACTATTTATCTTTTGATTTCTAGAATTCTTCTCCTGACCCCATCACCATACCACTAGACACACCGTCAATTCCTGCTTTAGCCTGAGGCTAGAATGTTGCTAGGCAGAAAACTACTGGGGCAAAACACTCCCATTATTTCAAGCGCCTCGTAGCTTTTGCTAAACTGTACATATCATTCTTTGGGAAACTGTTTTTAAACAAATATTATGAACATTTCTCAATATTTAAGGTTTTTTTTTTATTTAAAAAAATTATGCAGCATAATTGCAAATTTTCTTAAATGCCAACATTAGCCGTTATTGACAGCAAAATAATGGTAAGCTTTTCACACATTTAACATTAAAAACATACAGGTAGTCCTCAGCTTACGAACATTCAGAGATGCAATCAAAAGCGCCCCGCCATCTGACTATTGTCCTGCAGTTCCACTTTCTGCCACAACCTCCGTGGGGGGCAGCACCACGGCGTTCGCGCAGCTCCAACACTCTTCTCCGCCTCTTGTTGTTGTTTGTTGTTGTTCCTGTGAGAGTCTCAGAAGTTCAGGCTTCCTGCTTTGGACACGTCACTGTTTATTATGATGATAAAGTAAAGACGAGTGAAGATGGTGGTAGTGGTGACCATCTCTGACTCTGACCCACAATAACTCCTCCCTCTTCCTCCACTTACTCCACTCTAAAGGTGAGCTACTTGCTATTGCTACATGCTACACAACTGCTGTGATTCATGCTTTAATTATATTCCTATGTTTTGTACAGTAACATGATATTATGTAATTTTAATGGTTTTCTACTGATATTAAGAGTCTAATATTTGTGGTGGACAGACTTTGAGTGAAAAGACGTAAACTTTTTTTTAAAAAACCGACATATAATCGAGAATGAAAATTTTAGAAAATAAATCAAGTTTTTTCTTTTTATGTTTTTAAAAAAATGCACAAGAGTACCAACCTGAATGAATTTTTAAGCATTCATATTTCTGAATGTTTCTGCACCAACTCCTTGTAGGTATTTATCTTTTTTTAGATTAAAGACACATTGAGCCCACAATGATTTGTTTATGTATTTGAATTGTGCCGGTATTTCTACGTCTTGTAAATTCTTCTTCCAGCTCTGTGTAACTCAGTTGGACTCCAGGTGTCCAGTGTCAGGGGGTATAGCTCAGTGGTAGAGCATTTGACTGCAGATCAAGAGGTCCCTGGTTCAAATCCAGGTGCCCCCTGGAACAGAAGCACATCCCTCTGGTAATAAATTGTGCTCTTTTATTTCCAAATATGGCATTTAGTCTTTTTTCATAATCTAGATCATCTCTATATCAATATGAATCTTGTGAATCATCCTTTAACCAAACAAAATTACACCCCCGGACCAAAGTGACCCCCTCTATACTCAGAGGTGCCAATGACAACATATATTTTAATTTGCAAGGTTTTGTCATAAATTATTACTTATTATTAGTATTTATCTTTTGATTTACATTGCATCTAATAAATGTTACTATTATGAGTGTTATAAGTTATAATTATGAGACTCACTGTTGTTGCTTTGTTGTGTTGGAAAAAATATCACAAGGACCACCCACTAAGCTGTCTGGAAAACTGTGATGGATGATGGCGCAATAGGACATGGGCTGTTTTTGGAGAAACACTCTGCGAAAAGAAAATAAATATATAATTGATGATATTATGCAAAATTATAGCAAGATTTTACACATGCTGCTAAAAATGTTCATTCAGTTGTTCAGTTGGACTCCAAACACAATAAGTTGTCAAGTGTCAGGGGGTATAGCTCAGTGGTAGAGCATTTGACTGCAGATCAAGAGGTCCCTGGTTCAAATCCAGGTGCCCCCTGTAGGGGACAGACCACATCCTTGTGGGAGAGTTTTTTTATTTTTAATTTCCAAGTGTTGATCAAATATGTCATTTACTCTCTCTTCATAATCTAGATAATCTCTATATCAATATGAATCTTGTCAATCATCCTTTAACCAAACAAAATTTCACCCCCGAGTGAAGAAGTGCCAATGACACATATTTTAATTTGCAAGATTTTGTTAAAGATTTTATTACTATTTATCTTTTGATTTCTAGAATTCTTCTCCCGACCCCATCTCCAGACCACTAGACACACCGTCAATTCCTGCTTTAGCCTGAGGCTAGAATGTTGCTAGGCAGAAAACTACTGGGGCAAACCACTCCCATTATTTCAAGCGCCTGGCAGTTTTTGCTAAACTGTACATATCATTCTTTGGGAAACAGTTTTTAAACAAATATTATGAACATTTCTCAATATTTAAGTTTTTTTTTTTATTTAAAAAAATTATGCAGCATAATTGCAAATTTTCTTAAATGCCAACATTAGCCGTTATTGACAGCAAAATAATGGTAAGCTTTTCACACATTTAACATTAAAAACATACAGGTAGTCCTCAGCTTACGAACATTCAGAGATGCAATCAAAAGCGCCCCGCCATCTGACTATTGTCCTGCAGTTCCACTTCCTGCCATAACCTCCGTGGGGGGCAGCACCACGGCGTTCGCGCAGCTCCAACACTCTTCTCCGCCTCTTGTTGTTGTTTGTTGTTGTTCCTGTGAGAGTCTCAGAAGTTCAGGCTTCCTGCTTTGGACACGTCACTGTTTATTATGATGATAAAGTAAAGACGAGTGAAGATGGTGGTAGTGGTGACCATCTCTGACTCTGACCCACAATAACTCCTCCCTCTTCCTCCACTTCCTCCACTCTAAAGGTGAGCTACTTGCTACATGCTACATGCTACACAACTGCTGTGATTCATGCTTTAATTATATTCCTATGTTTTGTACAGTAACATGATATTATGTAATTTTAATGGTTTTCTACTGATATTAAGAGTCTAATATTTGTGGTGGACAGACGTTGAGTGAAATGACGTAAACTTTTTTTTTTTAAAAACCGACATATAATCGAGAATGAAAATTTTAGAAAATAAATCTAGTTTTTTCTTTTTATGTTTTTTAAAAAATGCACAAGAGTACCAACCTGAATGAATTTTTAAGCATTCATATTTCTGAATGTTTCTGCACCAACTCCTTGTAGGTATTTATCTTCTTTTAGATTAAAGACACATTGAGCCCACAATGATTTGTTTATGTATTTGAATTGTGCCGGTATTTCTACGTCTTGTAAATTCTTCTTCCAGCTCTGTGTAACTCAGTTGGACTCCAAACGCAGCGAGGTGTTCAGTGTCAGGGGGTATAGCTCAGTGGTAGAGCATTTGACTGCAGATCAAGAGGTCCCTGGTTCAAATCCAGGTGCCCCCTGGAACAGAAGCACATCCCTCTGGTAATAAATTGTGCTCTTTTATTTCCAAATATGGCATTTAGTCTTTTTTCATAATCTAGATCATCTCTATATCAATATGAATCTTGTGAATCATCCTTTAACCAAACAAAATTACACCCCCGGACCAAAGTGACCCCCTCTATACTCAGAGGTGCCAATGACAACATTTATTTTAATTTGCAAGGTTTTGTCATAAATTATTACTTATTATTAGTATTTATCTTTTGATTTACATTGCATCTAATAAATGATACTATTATAAGTGTTATAAGTTATAATTATGAGACTCACTGTTGTTGCTTTGTTGTGTTGGAAAAAATATCACAAGGACCACCCACTAAGCTGTCTGGAAAACTGTGATGGATGATGGCGCAATAGGACATGGGCTGTTTTTGGAGAAACACTCTGTGAAAATAAAATAAATATATAATTGATGATATTATGCAAAATTATAGCAAGATTTTACACAAGCTGCTAAAAATGTTCATTCAGTTGTTCAGTTGGACTCCAAACACAATAAGTTGTCAAGTGTCAGGGGGTATAGCTCAGTGGTAGAGCATTTGACTGCAGATCAAGAGGTCCCTGGTTCAAATCCAGGTGCCCCCTGTAGGGACAGAAGTACATCCCTGTACTTTTTATATTTATATCTTGTAATTGTTTCTGGTCCATCTTATGTAATAGAACTTTAGTATTTAGAGTAGTTATGGCATTTAAATGACCTCAAATGGCGATTATAGACTGAAATTTAATAACTAACAACTTAAAAACAACCTCTCGGAACTTATTATGTTCGTATGTTGAGGACTACCTGTATTGTACTCATTTTTCTTTTCATAACTATATTGTATGTATGTAAACTTGATCATATTTGGATGGTGTTTTTTTGTGCTTCTTCCATAAGTTAGTATAAACAATTTCACAAAACAAAGCAACAGAACAACCAGTTTGTTCCTAGGACATGGAGGAATACAATTTATTAGAGCAAATTCAATAATAAACTTTATGAAAAAGCTACAACATGAACACTTGGCTTACCGACACCCGAAGTTGATATATTTATATGTATGTACATTTTGCCTTGTAATGGCATGCTACAAGGACATAACCCTTTAATTATTGAAAAAACAAACAACAAAAAGAGAGGCCGACCAGTCAGAAAGTTTCGCTCTCCTTCAATTTCACAACTCATTCTAGCACAAAGAAAATTTCAGCTTTCCAAAGCACGATCTTCTACACGGAAAGAAATAAAGAGAATAAGTAGGAAGTTAAAAAGGCTACACGACATTGCTCTGGTAGGTTCTGAGTGTTGCTGTACACGGCTGCCGAACTACAACACGCCATATGATGGACACACGCCACCGCAGAGACGATACGAATCCCTCTCAGGTTACTTTGTACTTTTTAAAAAATGCACAGGACACAAGTTGGATCCTCAATACAACGATCGTTTGAAAAGACGGGGTAAACAAGACTGATCTTTAAAGTCCACGAGAAGTGCTAAGACGTATCCCTAAGCCTCGGAGAGGTCTCCTTCTGCCGCCTACAGCGGTTTCGTATCGAACCTTACACATCAGACAGGTGAAAAACACGACATCTAGATCCTTCATGATAATCTCAAAGCCGGCTGAAACCACATCGAGTATAAAAATCTGTTTTCATAGACGACTGCTCACAGTTAAAAGCTTCCTACAGCAGCTGTACACATGCTGAACGCTACCGGGTGAGCAAAATAAATATGAGTTTAAAACACATGTGATAGAAGAATGCTGGAGGAAGAAGTGGGAGGAAAAAGGTAAACCGGGTTACGGCGGAGCACGGGTGCGATACTCCCGATACGTTCAAAAAAACACAAAAAACAGTCCACGTGACCTTGTCCTTGTTTTGAAAGCAGTTGGCTGAGGACCGGAAATCAAGTCCCAAATGTAAAACGACGCTCCTTCTCCTCTTCTTCTTCTTCTTCTTCATCATCATCTGGAGCGTCGGCGGCTTCAGACGCGCAGGATCTCCAGGCAGTTGTTGTAGCAGATGGCGATCCAGTCCGGCTGCGTGGACGCCCACTGCACGTTGTTGATCTCGCCTTCGGCGGTGTAGGCCAGGATGGGGTCCTCGATGGCCCGCGGCATCTGCTGGATGTCCCAGATCAGAGCCTGATGGTCGTCGGCTGAGGAGAGGAGAAACCAAGGAATGAGAGCGACAGCTGAAGAGTCATTTAAAGCACTTGTAAGGTGGTTTTAAAGTCGATCAAGGCCTTTGAGGAGTTCTTCAGGACAAAAAAGCTCCTTCTGAACATCTATTAAAACATTTTCGTGGCTTTCTTGCCAAGCAGTGGCACAAAAAGTAGTTCTAAACTCAATTCAGCCGGTCTTGATTATCATTATACTACAGATCTGTTTACCTGCAGTGCAGATGTGACACGAGGAGTGAGGAGCCCAGGCGATGCCGTTGACACAAGCGCGATGGTTGTTCAGCCGAGCCACTGGAGTGCACGGCACGCGAACGTCCAGGATGACCACCTGTCGCACAAAAATACGTCAATCCCTCATTTCAGCAAAGTTTAGTAATTTGGTATTCGATTAAAGGTTCGACAGCGAGCTGACCTCCATGCCGTCCATGGCCATCGTGGCCAAATAATTCGGGTCTTGCTTGTTCCAGCAGAGCCGCAGCAGCGGGTGGTGCTGGGGGTCTTCGTAGATGATGGTGCTGTGCTCCAGGTGCCGGAGGTCGAACATACGGACGGATCCGTCGGCGCCGACGGAGGCGAACATGTCTCTTCCTCCTCCTGCGCGGCTGAAGGCGATGTCGTACACCTGCACACACGCAGAGAGGGATCGTCGAAAAGTTTGTGACGCTGCTGCACCCTCGCCGGGCTTCATCTTACTGAGCGGACACACCCCAACACACACACACACACACACACACCTCTTTATCGTGAGCGATGAGCTGCGTCTTTACGTGTCCAGACACGAGGTTGACCCGTCCTAACATCTGACCGGTCTCCAACCCCCAGATGGTGCAGGTGGTGTCAATGCTGGAGGTGCCTGCCGAAAGATCACAAATGGTTGGATTTACAGTGACGACGTCCGACTCTGAGCCTCCTTATCGTTTGAAATAAAACGGAAATCTCACCCAGAAGGTTGGGATCAACTTCATTCCAGTCAAAGGAGGTGAGGGGAGCACAGAAATCTGAGTTCTTGTTGTTGTTCAGTAAACATTCCAGACGTGTTTCTGTGTCGTTGACCTGTGTGATAGACGCCACACAATCAGGGATTATTTTACAACTACTGGCTGTCGAAGCTGCAGCAGTGAACAAACTGACTGGATCGTGTTTAAAAAACCAAGTATGATCCATCACTGACTGGCACAGACGACTTCTTAGTTTATTAATATCACAAAGTACTAAATCTAGATGGTTTTTTTTATATCTGGGAACCAATTCCAGCTGTGGATCAATTTCTATTCAGTGATCAGATGGATGGATCACATGGACCCTCGTTAATCTGTTTCATGGTGCGTATCGTCATAAAGGCAAATATAATCAACAATTTAGTTCAAGTGGTTTCCGAGCAACACACACACACACACACACACACACACACAATGTCACAGAAGATGGCTGAGTGAAGAATGGATCTGGAAGTGGATGAACTTAATTATGATAGATGACCTCATTACTATTGTGTGATTACAAGCAATTCCATTCAGTTTGTTGCAAACAAACAATTAAAAAACAATGTGGAACTGATGACGCCAAAAATATCAGCTGACATAAACCAAAACTTGGGTCTTTTATCTAATGGTATTTCATCCACACAGCTTGAAGCTTCTCCTCGGAATCAGATTAAACCCATGAATAAATTTAAAGTACATAATGTGTGTATTTATACACATTTTCTCAAACTGTCCCAGTGCGTCACCAGACTCCCAACAACAACAACAACAACAGGGAGCCCCCTACCCTCCAGATGCGCAGGTAGTCCCCGCTGGTGGCCAGCAGGTCCGGGTACACCCCCTTGGTGTCTGGGATCCACATGATCTTGGTGGTGGGGTAGGGATGGTCAAAAGTGTTCCTGCACACGAACTCGGAGCTCTCCTCCTCCAGACCGACCAGCTGGACCTGAGGACCGGGCGCACCTTACCGGTTATTTCAGGACCAGAGAAGGGTCAGAAATAGCATCGGCTATAAACGGTGTCATTATTTTACCATCTAAAGACAGCTTTCTAACATGTTTACTAAACCCTTCAGCAGGAACACGTGGCACTTTTCTATTACTAAGAGAATAACAATAATAACAACATTATTATAGTGACTGTGCGCCTTGACGCTGCGCAGCAAAACTAGCATTAGCTCTTAGCTTTGCGAGCGATTCCATCTTTATCGCTCCGTTAGCACAAGATCGGCCGTTTCCAGGCTTACGCACCTTGTTGTTGTACTCTTCCACAAAACTCCCGAGCGCCAAACGAAAGCGTTTGTCCGGGCGGACGCTCCAGTTCATCGCGTAGACCGTCCATGGCGCCTCGTATTTGTAGATCTCTTTTCTCTTGCCGTGAAGCGACATCCTCCCGAACCGCAGCTAACACGCTAGCGTTAGCTCACCGCGAATTAAGTAGTCTAGTAAGCAAAGTGTCACCGGTTACTGAGCCCGCAAAAACAAAAATCCAAAGATGAGATGATAGTGAGCATTTAATTAAGTGAATCTTGTTTAAGAGCGAGATTTGTCACCACTTTACTTAACAAAGAGTCGCATTGCTCGTTACGACCTACAGAACTGTCAAATCCACGGAGCACAGAGCGTTTCCGGTTATCACTTTCAAAATAAAGGTTTTGCTAAAATAATTTTTGCTCAATAAGGTCATCTTTTTGTAGTTATGGTAATATTTCATTGAATGATACTTTCAAATGTATGCATCACATTAATTCAGCTTTATTTTCCTCCAAAATGTCATGGGTTCAAACCGCAGTATTTCCAACTTTTACATGTTCTCTCTGTCTGAATTGGGTTTTCTCTGGGTAGAAATTTATTTATACATTTGTATGATGACCAATAACGATTCTTAATTTAATTTCTTAATCTCATTCACCCAAGTCATGGTAACCCTTCAATGTTGACTATGAAAAAAACTGGTATTCTGTTTTGGTATGAAGACTTTTTTTTTTACCTCATTCGTGGGTCTTTTTCAGTTTTCAATGACAGGTGTTCAGTACAGATACTTATCTCCCATTCCAAAAGGAAAAACAGAGCCTCCAACTTCAGTAAACATCCTCAAACTATTTTCTCTTCTGTGATTTTTGAAGATACATTGATATGTCCTGCCATCAAGTAGTCAGGATTATCTACAGATTGTTTCGATTTTTTTGTCTTTTGCTCTGTTTTTTCATAATTTTAGAAGAACGCTTAGATGAGCGCAAATCCATTAAATCGGAAGTGTGATCGTATGATTAGATCGAACTTGACAACTACTTGTAGTTGCTCGCTAAAGCCACTAGATGGCAGAGCGACTCCTGAATACTGGGTAAACTACAGTTCAGCGGTTTATTAAAAACACACCGACTGACACGAAACTTTACTTTTTCCACTCTCCAGTATTTTATATGTAAATGTGATGTAGTTACGTGCTGTAATCACATGAGACCGGTGTCTACAAAATGTTATAAATTCAAATATACGCAAATGGCATTGACAAATGGAGTCCAATCTATTTTTCCTTTGTGTCACACTTTTAGATTTAGTGTGTACTGTATATATACACACTAAATCTAAAAGTGTGTAAATAAGATAGTTTTGTGATACTGATACAAAGGGGGGATTCATATATAAATCAACACCTTTGAACTAATTGACTGCTTTATGATTGAACCAAGGGTGTAGCAGTATTCATGGTGATGTTACTATGATGAAAAATATAAATAAAATATATTTTTTAAAAATATTCATTAATTATCGTTATTAATATGGGGAAGATGACTCATTGGGTAAAGAGACAAGCTAGTACAATGTTTTATGTTTAAAATAAATGATATAATTTTACTTTATACGGCCTTCAAAATAAGAAAAATACAACACTCTAAAATCTGATAAGCACTGCGCAGAATTTAATCAACAAATCGGTTTCAAAATTTGTTGCGAACAAACAAACAACAAAACAAATTACAATACATCCCCTTCGCGGGATGTAACAAAAAACAAACGTGGGCGATTAATTTCCTCCAACTCTCATTGGTAGAGGTGAAAACATTGTAGTTACACATATGACCAGTGAGGGCACTAAAGAGTCAGAATTGTGCCAACCCTCACCCCATTAACGTCAGAACAGACGTAGTAGAACAACATCAATACTTCCGGTTAAGACCTTCAAAATAAAGCTTCCCAATTACATTGCCCATACAGGCGGGGTTTTGGCAATGGTTTTCTGTATTACTGTAAGGGGGCGCTGACGGACACCCACGCACGATACTTTTACTTTGAAGGGTGCAGCGTTGCTAAATAGTTTGGAGCTTGAGGCGTGCTATCGTCACAAGGACAGTTCGGGCTGCTTGAGGAACACCCCACCAGCATTTGTTGTCACAGTAGTTTTAAGGGTTTGTGACTGCATGTCTTACTTCATTCTGATTGTTTCACACGAGTCGTTTTGTTGTTGTTTTTTTTGTCACAGGATTAGGTTGGGCGCTAGCGTTGAAATGCTACGGTAGTTAGCCACTGACAACATGCTAACGCCTGATTTGCTAGCCGCTAATGATTAAGGGGAAGTGTGTGTGTGTGTGTGTGTGTGTGTGTGTGTGTGTGTGTGTGTGTGTGTGTGTGTGTGTGTGTGTGTGTGTGTGTGTGTGTGTGTGTGTGTGTGTGTGTGTGTGTGTCTGTGTGTGTCTGTGTCTGTGTCTGTGTGTCTGTGTGTGTGTGTGTGTGTGTGTGTGTGTGATGATCACGGCTTATGCTTTAATCCTACACGTGTCGTTTGGGGTGAGTGTAGTTTCAGTTTTGGATTTCTCACCACTTTAGAAACTCATAACATTTCATGCTAACTTGTTAGCAGCTCGTCCCTTAGTTGTGATCGTTGGTTCAACTTAAGAGTTCCTACCTTAAAGCTTCCTGCTTGGTTAGTTAACTATTCCAACCATATGGCACAGTTCCTTAACACGAGTTTACCTAATTATACCACACGGGGTCATTAAAACATCAGTATTACCATCTGTCTGCAGACACTGGCACGAAATCATTGAAGGGATTTAAATATATGTAGTTTAAATGTTTGCTTGGTTCGAGTCACATGAAGATGACAGACAGTGTTTTAATATCTTGAAAAGTTGGGTCATTTTGTACAAAATGTATTTTAAATCCCGACTCGGATTAATCCTTGTCTGTTTAGAAGTACCCCCCCCCCATAATCCTGCAGTTTCTGCAGTTAGAAATCTACTTTTAAAAGTCTAAAGTTTCACCCCCTGTTTGTGTTTTGGTGCAGGTCCCACCATGAGAAGCGGGTATCTCCTCCTGGTACCGGTTCTGCTGCTCCTCCTGGGCGTTCCTGCGTCCAGAGGTCGCTACAGTGATGATTTCGACGACGGCGAGGACATCGTAGACTTTGACGACAACGACTTTGCTGAGTTTGAGGACATGAACGACGATCCGGCGGCTGAGGAGGACGCCGTTCCTCCGCCCCGCGCCTCAGCGTCCTCGCAGCCCGAAGAGGAGGAAGATGAAGATGAAGCCACCGTGGAGCTGGAGGATGGCCAGGATGGTTTTGAGGATTCAGAGACACAGGTACGCCGCCTCATTTTACTGTTGGCGGTAAAGTCATTTAACTTCTTCAGTCATCTATACAGAATCTGTAGCAACGTGAGTTCATCTTCATGTTTCTGTAGGACCAAGACATGTACAGCAAATATGATCAGGAGGAATTTGAGGGGATTGGAGACATGGAGAAGCCGGGCCACCCCATGAAGGACCCCCTCATAATCCACACAGTAAGCCGGGCTAATTCCTAAAATCGGTGTGAGTGCGGCTTCTGTTGGTCTTGAGCACAGATTCATCCACACCTCTTTCTTTTATGAACACTATCTCCTTTTAACTTTCCTGGATGATGAGCTGATTAAAATTTGTTGGTCACGTTAACATCACAAAATTATGTTTAGTTCCTAACTGAATAATCATACGCTTATAAAATTAAAATGTCATGTCAGCGTCTCAGTGAGGATTGCTTGTTTGAAAACCTAAGTCCTTCTGATTTTAAAATCCTACATATACAATAAGTCAAACATTTTTGCCAACGTCTACGTCGTGGCCTTCCGAATGTCCAACTGCTTTTTGTGCTTCCCCAGGTTCCCCCCCACCTGCAGAACAGCTGGGAGAGTTACTATATGGAGATCCTGATGGTCACCGGCCTCCTGGCCTACATCATGAACTACATCATCGGCAAAAACAAGAACAGTCGCCTCGCTCAGGCCTGGTTCAGCTCGCACAAGGAGCTTCTAGAGAGCAACTTTGCACTAGTGGGTGAGTTCCTTCACCTCCTACTTCGTGTCCGGCGCTCAGCTGCGCAGCGTGTGCTCATGTGTTAGCACTACTTAGGACCAAATGCATGAAACGATGACAGGGGGCGACGTGTATTGTGCGTTTCCTAGGTGACGATGGCACCAGTAAAGAAGCAGTGAGCACCGGGAAGCTGAATCAGGAAAACGAACACATCTACAACTTGTGGTGTTCGGGGCGTGTGTGCTGTGAAGGCATGCTGATCCAGCTCAAGGTGCGCCGTGTGTGTGTGTGTGTGTTTCATCTGTGTTGTTGTTGTGTCGCTGCTTTGCATTTCATTCATTCAACTGTTCCAGTTCCTGAAGAGGCAGGACCTGCTTAACGTCTTGGCGAGGATGATGAGGCCCGTCTGCGATCAAGTGGTCAGTATCAAAACGTAAAACATCGGATAGACTTAAAGTAGCCTCAGATTCTCGCTAATGGTGCGTCTGCTTGCAGCAAATCAAAGTGACGCTTAACGACGAGGACATGGACACTTTTGTGTTTGCTGTCGGCACCAAGAAGGCCATGGCCAGGCTTCAGAAGGAGATGCAGGACTTGGTAAATGTGCCGTACACTTCCTGTTTGTCACATTAAACTCACAAGTTAATGGCAGCGCAGTCAAGGTCTCTATTTTTTTCTGTTCTCCTTCCTTAGAGTGAGTTCTGCGGTGACAAGCCCAAGTCTGGGGCCAAGTATGGGCTCCCAGACTCCCTGGCTATTCTCAGTGAGATGGGCGAGGTCACAGACGGGGTGATGGACAACAAGGTCGAGTCTTAACGTTCTGTTTTCTCAGTCCTCCTGCAGAGAGACGCCTCAAAGCCGCTGACAGGATGTTTTGATCTGACGTCTCCCTCTCTCATCTGTCCTCACCTTTTCCTTTTAGATGGTGCATTACATCACGAACCACGCCGACAAGATCGAGTCCATCCATTTTTCGGACCAATTTTCTGGTCCAAAAGTTATGCAAGAGTAAGTCTTTACTAAATCTTCTCACATCCAAGTTTTCCTGTTTTCTAATGTGCTTTAAACCTGTTTTATTTTGTTTTTTCAGGGAGGGTCAACCTTTAAAGCTGCCTGAGACGAAGAAGACGCTGCTGTTTACATTTAATGGTGAACATTTTGTCTCTGCTAATCACTATCTCCTTATGTTAGCCGGCACCATATTGCATGTTTTGGCTAGAGTGTTTTACTGTGGTGTGTTTGAGCTTTATTTGCACGGCGTGTTCCTCTGACACATAATCCAGATTCAGGTCACTCCCATTTTCATCCATGAACTTTTTCACATAGTTGAGCTCAGACTGCGAACAAACATC
Organism: Antennarius striatus; assembly: GCF_040054535.1. Lineage (NCBI taxonomy): Eukaryota > Metazoa > Chordata > Actinopteri > Lophiiformes > Antennariidae > Antennarius > Antennarius striatus. The sequence continues at coordinate 3,177,214 of NC_090791.1, forward strand.
ATTTTAGGTTTCCTATTTCCATGTCTGTGGTTTAAAACTTAATAAACTTAAAAGGTCGTAACTAAATGTAGTTTCACGTAAATCTTAATGATTTCTAAATGTCTTTCTTGTTTTACCTGTAGTGCCTGGCATGGGCAACACGTCTCCCAAAGACATGGACACTCTGCTGCCGCTCATGAACATGGTGATCTACAGCATCGACAAAGTCAAGAAGCTCCGTCTCAACAGAGAGGTGAGCGGGAGGCTGGTGCTGCTGTTTGCAGACGGCCGCTCGCTTTTATTTGCTCTGTTTTGTGCTGTAAAATTAGTATTAGCGTCAACCTTTCCCGTGTGTTCAGGGCAAACAGAAAGCCGACAGAAACCGCGCTCGCGTGGAGGAGAACTTCCTGAAGCAGACGCACGCCCAGCGTCAGGAGGCGGCCCAGACGCGCCGGGAGGAGAAGAAGAGGGCCGAGAAGGAGAGGATCATGAACGAGGAGGACCCTGAGAGACAGCGTCGCCTGGAGGTGAGAAATCCGTTCACTTGTAGCAGCTTCGAGTCTTTATGGCAAATCTAGAGCCAGCGTGTGTGATGACCTGGACATTTTGTTGTCCACCTGTTCATTTCTACGTTGCCTTTCTTTTTTTTCAGGAAGCAGCTCAGCGCCGTGAGCAGAAGAAGATCGAGAAGAAGCAGATGAAGATGAAGCAGATCAAAGTTAAAGCCATGTGAACGGCCCTCACAGGGACGTGGATGCAGCCCAGATTCCCAAGAAGTTGGGACGCCCTTTCAACTAAATTAGGAAAAGCAGAACCCAGTAGTCTGAAAATTAATTATATTTACCTTTTAAAAAACTTATCAATCGTATTACGATCCTTTATGCATTTCTGTTTCACAAAGTCGTGCAACACGCAGCAGCCTGAGCCTTTCACACCCAATCACTCCTTCGATCACCTGTGATGTGTCTGTTTGCACTGTTCCAGTCAGGTGTGTGTAAAATGAAACTAAGCAGATTTATTTCACTTCTATTCCACACGGCATCCTGACTCTTTTTGGAATCAGGGCTGTGCGAGCACTCGTTTTCTTCCAGCTTCCCGTCACAGCATCCGGCACAGTCGCTCCAGTTCTAAACACACTTCTGTGCCTCTGGGTGTGTCCAGCTTCACGTCTCCGTCACCAGCTGCTCCGTCTGCCGCAGTCACACCTTAACGTCTGAGAGTGAACTCACCGTTCAGTGAAAGACACTCGTTCACAATCACACCAGGATTATTTTTTGTCAAGCTCTTTCGGAAATTTGTGGGTGAGCTTTTTAGATGTAATCCGCTGGGAAAGGGGGAGAAAAAAAATCTTTTGTGGAAGTGAGACATGTTTCAAGAGAAAAGGAGGTGGTGTTGTGGAAATTGATAAGCATTAAACCATTTTAATTTATGTCATGCTATGAGATTGGTTTCTTGCTGGCTGTTTATAATGAGTATCTGAGCAATCTTAATAAAATGCTAATGGAAAACTTGCTTTTGTTTGATAGTAGGTATTAAATCTATTTGCTTAAACCAGATATGGGTGGTAAGTTAAGAAAATAACACGCCTCTCGGTAGAAGCTGTTGAGGGAACAGCTCTAACAAGGTCCTGAATGAGTGAGACTAAATTTAACTTTTGAACAGCATCAGCAGTCTCAGCACGAGATACGGTTACAGCTGTTGGGTTGGTGAGCTAAAAGGGATTCATGACTACCAAAATGTAAAAATGGTTGTGATCAAACTCATGATGTCCTCAAAATACCCAGACGAGGTCAAGATGACGTGGGAGTCAGTGCGTAAGTTTAAATGTAGTCCGCTGCAGTCGCAGTAAAATTATGGAGGGAAGCAGCTTGAAGGGTGGTCTGTTAATTTATTTTATTTAGGTGTAATCCCACGGTGGGGAAGCACACATGACAAGCTGAGAATGAAATATTAAAACATTGTTCACACAGGTAAGATTTCTGCATCATCTCATTAAGGATCCTACTCATCCTCATTATGTTTGACATTGTACAGTAAAAATCAAGTGGCCATTTGATTGTTCAGTTGTTTTATCACTGACATAACGCTCTTTACACACACGTTAAACGTGCTCTCATCTATATCAACAGTTGTTAAATACGTAATAAACCCTAGTCAAACTTTTTAATTTTATTCAAATAGAAGAGTAAATCTGCATATGCACGTTACAAAAACAGTCCATAAGCAGACTATTCAAACCCATGCATTTACCTATACTATGTGAGAACTGAAATCAAGAACGGACATCTATTTATTTTGTATGCTTTCCTAGATAATAGCCAAAATGGCTTTAGTTTTTATATAAATGGCTGTGGCATTACAAGTTTTATTTTCTGTCTGTTCTAGTCACATGATACACGTGTTGTTCTCCTCTAATAGAGGCAATGGTATGAAGAACAACACAGTTATATCGCAGGTCATCTCAGGAAACATCCTGAGGTGACATAGGCACTGGAAATGGGCTTTCAGCAGGCTTGTTGTCTACGGGAGGGGCTGGTTCAGTGTGAGGGGACAGCAGTCTTGACTGACATGGGTGACCTCTGTCACCATCAAAGTAAGCCATCAAAGTCTTACAGGATGTATAGTGGATTCATTAGAGTGGTTAAAAGGACGGAGACAAGTGAGTTATTTCAAACCTTTACCTACCACGTGAAGTCTGTTGTTCAGCTAAGACTCACTATATATCTGTGAGTCAGGAACTGACCCAGAACACTTTGCCTCCACATCAGAAATGTAGTCTGAAGGTCCAAGTCTGAGCACAATGTCATTGAGAGAATAGAATTTCGAATTAATTTATCAGATTTCTACCTCATTCACCTGCAATCCTGTGGAACTCCTCCTTGATGATGATGACTGGTTTATCTCCAGGGAGATTGACAAAACTGGGGTAAAAGTTGTTTCAAGGTGAGGCACACTGAGCATCTCCTACATTGTATAGAAAACTACTGTTTGCAAAGAAAAATAAAATGAACGCAGAGCTACAAGCAATACCTGCTGGGATGTGAGAACATGACTGACTAGTTCTGCTGCAGATGTGAGGATGAATTTGGACGTGGATGTGTGTGATGGACCAGCTATAATATTCAAATTCTACTTACATGTTTAAATTATAGTAATTCAATTATAGCCTATGTCATGAATCACTGACGGGACATTTTTTTGCATACAGTATATAATTATTTTATTTTATTTTATGACACCCTACTTTCAACTATTCAAAGCTTGTTTTTTCTATATGCCGTATAACGAATAAATAAAAATATATCGCATAAATAACACTAAACAGTAGGAACCTTGTCCAGAATTGAATTTGAGTTCACTGACAACAATTAGCCTCCAGGGGGCGCAATAATAAATTTAACATCCTTGGCTTCAGTTCAGCAGATTCTAGCATACTTTAAACTGCATAAATCAACAATAAATAAATATTAGATTATTTATAAATTGTTTATTTAATATTAAACACGTTCATATCACCCCTTAATGTCGTAAAACTTCTTATTTACGTATTTATTGTGTTTGACGAAAGTGCCGGTCCAAACGTTAGGACTGCATTTGCTTAAACTGATGGAGAACAGGCGAGGTTTTCAGGTTGGTTACGCGATGGCGGCTCCCTCAACAATATAAGGATTTTACAGAGAAAACAGTGGCTTCAGTGATCTGAGAAGCGTGTTATAGACTCGAATAACTATCGGAATGATAGCGGAATCGTTTTAGCTCGTCGGTTTTGCTTAAACGCGTGTCGGATATGTCCCTTTTCTGTTAAGGGCTCAGTGTTTTTCTTGTTCGTCTCCCGGGCCTGGCCGGAGCTGCCTACACGGTAGCGGCGGGGTGCTACTTTCGGATGAGCGGGCAGTAGGTCCTGACGAGGTGGGGTCTGAATTTAACTGTACTAGAAGCAAAACGGTGCAGTAGAACCTACAAGAGGGGCGCATAAGATGTTTGACATCCATTTAATGATGTCGACGTTGACGGAGGGTCGTTGAGATCAAAGTTTAGCTCCTGACTCGATGTGCTCGCTAGTTAGCATTAGCCGACGTTAGCGTCAACTTGTCCTAGCTAATGGGAGAAGGTAGAAGTAATGCAACATTAATGGACGCTGTCTAGCGTGATAGCATGGTGCGGTCCGGGAATATATGAGAATCCGAATTAATTTGTAGTGAAGTGGAATTCTGTCTTAGCGCCGGAAAATGATTTCTTCGTATTTCGTCGGTGTAGCTAGCAAGTTGCTAGCTGTAGTCTCTGGTTAATGACGTAACGGTGTCATTGTTTTGACAGCACGCAGCGCCTGAGTCGAGGCTAAAGTCGCCCTGGTTACGATCCGGTTTGAAGTGTTTTCTTTTTCTGTTTTGTAAAAAAAATAAAATAAAATAAAGATCATTTTTATCAGAACTTATTCTTGCAAGTTAATATTTGGCTAACTAAAGTGACGCAGCTGCAAGTTTCTTTACAAAGTGAAACCAACTATGACCGATTTTACTGCAGCATTTCCCACCAGTATAGTTTGTTCAAGACTCACTCAGTTTTTACCTGGTTGTTATTATGCTTGATTACCTGGTTGTAATTACTGCTTCATTCCTCCATTCATGGTTCTCCTTTGACACTCAGTTGTAGGATGGATCCAGACGGTGGGACAGATACACAAAAAGCAGTCAGTTTGCAGTGGAAAAGCTACAAACTTGTCCAGGACCCAATAATTCGTCGGGTTGCTCAGAAAATCTACAGATACGATGGCGTGCATTTCAGCGTGCCTGTGAGTTTATATCCTTATTTTTAACATAATACATATCTGTACACGTCTACTTGTGTCTTTTAAGCTGCATCCTTACTGTTCCTTTAGGACTCTGGGTTTCCTCCAGTGGGTGAACTGCGAGACCCGAGGCCAAGAAGACTATGGTCCAGGTATGCAGAGTTGTCCCTGCCGGTGCCAAAGTTTAAGGTGAGAAGTGGTGTTTAATATGAATCTCACATAATAACAGCCACTTCTTCTTTTCCAATGATAAGATTGTTTCTTTGTTTTTGCATTTTACGTCACAGCTTGATGAGTTCTATGTGGGTCCCATACCACTTAAGGAGGTAACCTTTGCTCGACTCAATGACAACATCAAGGAGCCCTTTTTGGCAGAGATGTGTGCCAAGTATGGTGAGGTGGAGGAGATGGAAATCCTGTTTCATCCAAAGACCAGGAAGCATTTGGGTCTAGCCAGGGTGTTATTCACCAGCACCAGAGGAGCTAAGGATGCAGTCAAGCGTCTGCATAACACTTCTGTCATGGGCAAAATCATCCATGCCCAACTGGATATAAAAGGTAAGTTAAAAACACATGAACACATCTATAATTTGTAATATTTTTAATAGATCAGATGGTTTTGGGTGTCATGCCTTTTGATATGAAACTCTTCCTATTACTACAAACAAAATTGTCCTGTTAACGTATATTAGATATATTAGTACCTTGTTATAAGTACATTCTTTACACATAATTTTCCAGCGTGTATTTATTTTTGAGTGTTTTATTTTTTTACCCAGGCCAGCAGCGACAGAAGTACTACGACCTGATAGTAAACGGGTCTTACACTCCTCAGACGGTCCCCTTGGGAGGCAAGGCTTTGACAGACAGCATCCAGCCTCAGACACCAACACAACCACAGCCCGACACGGTACGGTCACACCATCATCATACACAGTGAAATTGCCAAGTTCATGAATAAGATTTTTTTGCATTTTTACCTCCACAAAATGTAAATGCTTCATCAAAATTAAATTGTAACACGTGTCTTTTTTGCTTTGCAGTCATCAGAAATCAGACGGAGGCTTTCCAGCGAGCTCGTGGTGTTGGCGGCTGGAGTTCAGGCCCTTACGGCAGGCAGTGTCACCCCGTGCTCTGCGGACACGGGTTACAGCGATCAGCGTCTGGACACGCCCACCTCGTCCATCGCGGGCTCGTCTGCCTCATCTCAGGGGGGCGGAGGAACGCCTTACAGCTCCAGGTCCGGCACTCCGTTCTCGCAAGACTCAGGCTTCACTGGCGGCAGGTTAGACAGGATTTCCTATGCAGTCACCTACTTACCCTTCTACAACTATGCTTTCCCTTTTCTCTCACAAACCGACCATTTGTTGTCCTCACACAGACTTTTTCTCAAAGAACAAAACACTTTGTGATCAACTAACTATCAAATCATTTCCCTGTATCTTACCCCACCTCTCAGCCCTGATAAATCACCGATCTGCTACAGAGAAAAGCTGACAGATCCTTCATCTAAATGTATTAATTTGGAGCCACCTTTCCTGTTAAGTACAGGCCTTTTCAGTGGACAGAGCAGTGTCTTATCGAAGGAATGAGCTTTTCAGAGATGGGTTACATGCAGGGAAAAGTTTTCTTGTATCCACGCCCGTGTTCAGCCATCAAGCTGTGAGAAGAAACAAATAGAGAGATTTCAAGAAATCACTGAACAATCTGTTTTTTTCTGTCTTCATGTTGTATTCATAACTGCTTGTAGCGGGTACACTATCCTGAATAAGTAGTCGCACATTTTTTTCCCATATTGTATGAATTTGAACAACATCATTATCCTGTTTGTATTCGCATGAAACAAGCCTTCGCTCACAGAGCAGGAGGGAACGCCTCGGGGTTCTTCACAGGAGTTGTGTCGTACCAGTATTTGGCGTCATAACATTAAAACACAAAAAACAGACTGTTATGGTTTGTAGAGCTTTCTGTTTATATCATTTCTCCGTTGGATCAACTTAAACAGCAAGAAAAACATGACAGTTTTGTTGTGCGTAATTATTTTACACAACTAGCGATGTTGGCGCTTTAATGAGTGGAGAAAAAGGAATCAGAATGTAGTTAAAGATATATTTGTGACCACCATTCATGGATCTATATGTCGTTCGTGTCTTGCAGACATACAGGCTACAACACAAGCTCGTTGGGAAGCGGCTACCCTCCCCAGGACATGCTGCCTTCCTCCTCCTCCTCCTCTGCTGTCTCTTCTACCGTCGGAGGGTACAAAGTCTCTCGCTACTCTGAGGATGCACAAGAACCGTTAATCTACCATCGTGGTCGCCCTATGTACCCCCCGACCGCGTCATACCGTCCTAATGAACCTCCATGTTACCCCCCGTACCCTAATGTCGGAGGGCCGGGGCCCCACTTGGCGCACCACTCCTCAATGCCTCCGCCACCTCTCGCCTCGCAGTTCGACCAGCCCCTGATGTCCGACAGGGACAGAGATCGCGAGCGGGACGCCGGAGGTCGATACGGGCTCGGCGGGATCAGCTCCCGGAGGTCGTCGTACCATCACCAGCAGGACACAAACTCTTCCTCCAAGTACCACTCCCATCACTCCCATCACCACTCGGATCGCAGGGACGAAAGGGGCTACCGGCGAGATAGCCTGGGCTCCCGATCCGGCGACCACGGCCACCAGAGGCACCGCAACCACCATCACTCTCACAACCACCACGGCGGCAGCAGCAGCCGCCGGAGGAGCAGCCACGACCGGGACCGGGATCGCGACAGGGAGCGCGAGAGAGAGCGAGACAGGGAGAGAGAGCGAGACCGGGACAGTGATTACTCCAACAGCTCTGACCCCAGATACAACTCCAACTCCTACCGCTCTTCCTCCAACAGCATGTCTCCCCCGCCCTCGTCTTACTCCGCATACTCATCCTCCAAAGAGGGCACCCCAGCTCCTCCTCCTCCTCAGGGACCGGAGGCGTCCGCCCGTCTGGGGGGCACCGGCCAAGCAGAAAGGGGTTCTGCTCCATCAGTAGGTGCTGATAAAGACTACGCTGGTCACCACAATGTCCTGCCTCCACCACCCCCACCGCCGCCGCCTCCCCTCCCACCGGCGTCGGTCATAGCGGCGGCGGTCGCCGAAACTCTCGGAACGCTGGACTTCAACCAGGAGAGTCCGGCCCACGAGGAGCAGTGGACAAAACCCAAACGCCGTCCCAGCACCCCACCCGCTCCGCCAAAGACACCCCCTCCCTCCTCACCGCCTCACCCCACCATCACTTCATCCTCCACTTCCCCTTCCTCTACCTCCCTCCCCCACCACCTACCTTCCTCCTCCAGCTCCCCGCCACCCCCACAGCGCGACTCCTGCTCCCCAGAGCCAGATTCGACTAATGAGAGTTTGCCGTTCGTCTACCACAGCAGCAGCCTCGACTCCCGTATCGAGATGCTCCTCAAAGAGCAGAAGGCCAAATTTTCTTTCCTGGCCTCCGACGAAGAAGACGAGGAGGACAGGAAAGAGGAGAAGCAGAAGGGCGCGCACGGGGGTGCAGGCGAGCGAAGGAGCGAGTCGGAGGAGGTGAAGGGGGAGCACGCCGTCGGGAACCAGGTGGGCGACAACGGGGAGAAGGACCACAGGAGGAAAGGAGAGAGAGACGGCCACAGAGGACGGAAACGGGGGAAGGGAGGAGAAGGTAGGAAGAGTCCCACTGCTGTCACGGCAACGACGCCATCTTCCTCCTCCTCCTCCTCCTCCTCCTCCACCTTCCCCTCCCACGTCCTGCCGCCGGAGGAACCACAGCCCCAGGAGGCCGTCGCCGTGACAGGAGAGTCGCAGGAGGAATCCCCGAAAGCCGGGCCTGACGACACGAGGAGCAGGACGGGGGCGCACACGCCCCCCTACAACGGGCAGAGTCAGGTAGGATCAGAAATATTTTGTCGCTCCATCGCCGTACTCGTTAATCACGTGTGGTTCCTGGAACGCATGAACCGCGAGGAACGAGGGATTTACTGTATTTATCTTATTTGTCTTGTGTTGTCACATCCACCCCCCCCCCGACCCGTCGTTAGCTTAAACGGTGGTTTCCCCACTTTAAAACAGTCTGTCTCCTTTCAGTCCCCCCCTCACTCCTCTGGAGAAGACATGGAGATCTCAGACGAGGAAGAGGAGGAGACCCTGACGACGGTGACCACCCACCAGTCCTCTGTCACCTCGGTCACCTCCCCCTCTTCCTCCCAGGCCGCCATGCCCACGCAAACAACAGACCCCGCATCGTCGCCCCCTCCCATCTCTGACTCTGCACAGCACTTTGGCACATCCATGCACCCCCCCATCCCTTCCTACCCTCCTCATTTGCCTCCTCCTCCTCCCCCTGGTTACTCCCTCCAGCCCCCACCTCCTCCGGGGATCCCGCCTCCGCCCCACATGGATCTGCACCCAGAATACCCCCCACCCATGCCCCCTCACATGTACGACTACGCCACCTCCATGGAGCTGATGAACCAGTACAGCGGGGGGGCGCCTATGTCCTTCCAGATGCAGACCCACATGCTGAGTCGCCTCCACCAGCTGCGTATGTCATCATCCAATGGCACCCAGGGTCCTGGGGAGGCGGCCACCGCCGACTACGCCTCCTACCACCTCCACTCCATGCCGCCCCCCCACACACACCACCCTTACATGGACCAAGAGGGGAGCGGGACGGGCGCGCATTACGACCAGGACCACCGCTACATGCCCCCCCACATGTCCTACCCTTACCCAGACCCACACGGCACTCACATCCCACCCCTCCCTCACCTCCCTCCTCCACACGGTGGCTGGCCGCCACAGGTCTTAGCGCCGCACTACCCGTCTTACATGCCCCCGCCCGGCTACGGCACCATGCTGCCCGCCGACGGGGAGGAGTTCAGGGCCCCGGGGGGGGCTGAGATGCCGATGCTGGCGGAGAATCCTCACGAGGCCACGGTGCAGATGGTCCTGGCCACCCTCATCCAGGAAATGAAGAACATCATGCAGAGGGACCTGAACCGCAAGATGGTGGAGAACGTCGCCTTCGCCACGTTCGACGAGTGGTGGGACAGGAAGGAGACCAAAGCCAAGGTCAGAAAAGAAATGTATTACATGGATTTAGTTTTAAGACTGAAATCGGAAAAAAAATAAACGTATAAATGTCCCCCCCCCACTCCAAGCCTTTCCAGACGATGGCCAGGGGAGTGTCTGCTTTGCGGGACGACGACAAAAAAGAGGAGAAGGTCAACCGTCCCCGGGAGCCTCTCATGTCTCTTGTGGATTGGGCCAAGAGCGGCGGGATGGAGGGGTTTTCGCTCCGAGGAGCGGTGCGACTCCCCTCCTTCAAGGTAAAAGCATCGGCGAGCGACACTTCCTGTTTGAACGTTCAGCAGCAAGACGGATGGTTTGGTCGGTTATACGTTTAAAGATCTGCGGAAAAAAAATACTCGATTGGTTGATTTTTTTTGGTCAGATTTTGAGGTGTCGGCTTACAGCAGGGCTGTGATTTCTTAATGTCTAAATAAAAATAACGATGTTTGGTTTTGTAGGTGAAGAGGAAAGAACCCCAGGAGCTCGACGAACGAGACATGAAGAGGCCACGGCCCTCGACCCCGCCAGACGAGGATGAAGGTTCGCTGAACCTGATACCGGAACGTCACAAAAGGAGGATGAATCGTCTCGTCATTCTGACGCTGTTTTCTCGTCCGCAGCGGCTGAAGGGAGAATTCCAGAGGCGGAAAGGCTTCGGGCTGAAAGGGACAACAAGAGGAGGAAAAAGAAACCGCGGAGCCGTAAACCCTGGGAGCTCGGCAGCGAGGGAGAGGAGACGTCTGATGGGTCCTCCACTGAAAAGGTTTCTGCTGTTTTTTTTTGTCGTTCTTCTTTTGTTTGATTGATTTCAAAGCCGAGATGAAGAACAAATTCAAGCTGGTTTTACAAAGTTCTTTGGCAACTTTTTTATTAAATTCATCCCTCAGAGCAGAATTTTGGATCTAAAGACTCTGATTCTGTGTGATTGCTAGATGGCAGCATTTCACCACAAATATTAAGCGTTGTCTTTGTTGTCTTTTTTTTTTTCTAGGAGGATGAGGAAGAAGAGGAAAGTGAAAAAGACTCTGATGGTAAATCAGAATCTCTGATCTTATTACTGTATGTTTGTGTCTACTTTTATGTCCATTTAAGGCGTTATTCTCCAATTTTTTGGTTTAGATGATGCCCTCAGCGCTGACAGTGACGACGAGAGCCTCTCCTCTTCCTCTGAAGGCTCTTCCTCCTCGGAATCTTCAACTTCTTCTGAAGATGAAGAGGAAGGTGAGAGGGCCGAGAGCGACGGACTCGACAGCCTGGATGAGTCCACCATGGACAGCACGACCGGGAAGGAAGACGACAGGTACAAAGTTTTGAAATCACGATGCGTCAGTCCGTGGTATCAGTCTGTCCAGCGTGTTGCATCGCTTTTCATTGTGTCATAATTACTGTTTCAAATGTTCTCTTCTGCCTTTCTTAGGGTTAATAGTTCAGCGTCTGTTACAAAGCCAGAGGTCAAAACAGGTGAGTCTTCATGAACGTCATCAGTTTGTCTCCAAGAGGAAGATCTGGACGTTCAGTTTTCGCTTTACAAAAATATGATTCGTTTCTCTTCTGAGGTCCTGTCTGTGTTTTCTTTTTCTCTCAGGAGAAGCCAAAGACGGCCGAGCGGATCCTTCAGCGGTGCCCGCCAAGCGTCCTCCGTCTCCCCCGTACCCCCGTCCTTCGTCGCCTGTTGTCCTCGTGCCCCCGCTCAAAAAACGCAGAAAGACTGTTTCGTTCTCCACGGGCGAGAGCGACGGCAAGACGCCTAGGCCGACCGCACCGCCGACGCCGTCCCCCTCCCACGCAGCGGGTGATCCTCGTCTCCTCTCCCCCGGCAGGCCTTCGGATTCCAGCGTCGCTCTTGTCTCGCCCCCCTTGGCCCGCCCCACTCAAGGCATCCAACTGCTCCCCTTTGCCTCCAAACCGGGCGAGGGCAACGCCCTCATTGTGCCCCCCGTGGGACGAAGCCCAGATTCTGAGGAGTCCAAAAAGGGACCGCCGGTTTCCCCTCAGACCACCCCCGTCAAAGCTGGAAAACGGGTAGCGGAGAAAGACTCTCCCAAATCGCCCGCCCCTCCTGTCATAGTGTGCCGCACCGTGCAGAACCTGCCCCTGGACCACGCCTCTATGTGCAGGATGGCCTTCGAGGAGGCCCCTCCCCCGCCGCCTGTCCACAAACGGTCCAGAGGCCGGCCTCGGACCACCAGCTTCTCCGCTTCTTCCTGTCACCCTCTCAGAGAGGAAGAGGATGAAGAGGAAAGCGACCAGAGGCTGAGGCTCCGGGAGCAGCTGGGGGCCTCCAGCCTCCTGCAGCTGGCTTCGGCTTCAGCCGCTGACCTCTCCGTGCTGGCAGACGTGGCGCTGAAGATGGACCCCGAAGCCGGGGACTCGGAGGAGACGGAGACGTCGGATGAAGCAGAGGAGCAGAAGATGGAGGAGCATCTCTTCTCGCCGGAGTCGCTGGCTTTGCTCATGAGCCCAGAAGGAGTCGTCGTCTTCTTGGAGCACAATTACTGCAAACCCCCAGTTCTCTCTTTGCCCCCCAGCAGCAAAAGGACTTCCTCCAGAGATGCTTCTGTCTTGCTGCCAGCAGAACTCAACACAATTTCCGGGGTGCTCGAAGCGCCGGAGGAGGTCATCGGTGAGGCGCTGCCATCCAGAGGAGACACGGGAGAGTACTTGTCTTCGGTGGGATCGTTTTGCGAATCCGACGACGTGGGCCAGGCTGCGGCTCTGCCTCCGTCGTTGAGGAAGATCGCCGCCGGCAAAGGATTCGAACTCGAGAGAGACACGAGCAAAAAGAGGAGAAGAAAAGACAAAGAGAACCTGGAGGCTCATCTCAGTAAAAAACAGAAGGAGCAGCTGGGCAAGAAGCAGAGGAAGCGGAAACTAGAGGTGCGTGGGACTTCCTGTAAATGTCCTAATTGTAGGCAGCGTGTCGTAGGAAGCAGTCTGTCACAACAGACCGCTGACAAAACAGAATGACTCACGGCGTGTCCCATTTAGGTTTCTGTAACGGCGGCGCGGGATGTTTTGGTAGCGCACTCAGGTGTTTCCCCGTTTGAAAGTGACTGACCTGCACACCGTTTCTCAACTACAGTAAATGATGTCAGTAGATGGAGGCGTTTGTAATACCAGCATCCTGCAGAACCGTGTGTCCCCATTTAGTAGAAAGAGGAACCACATTACAGTATTTTCCACACTATAAGACACACCTTCAATGAATGGCATATTCTAAAACTTTTGAAAACTGTCGGTTTTTGAGAAAATTAAAGGCTCTTTGGTGCGCCTTATAGTACGGAAAATACTGTCATCTGATCCGCTGGTTTAATCAGGATAACTTTAATGTCCCTCCTCCTCTGTGCAGGACTCCGACTTAGATGAAGAGGTGGATGTGGAAGAGCTGGAGTCTGGCGAGCTGTCCAGCTCGGACACGGAAGACGACATGGTCGAGGAGGTGAGGAAGAGCGAGCGCCTCTTCCTGCAGGAGGCGGGGATAACCTCGTCTCAGCGTTGGCCCAAACCCGTCCCGGCGCCCGAGCTGCCGCCGAAGACGTTCGAGAACCGCGGCGAGTTCGAGCAGATGACGATCCTGTACGACATCTGGAACTCCGGTCTGGACGGCGAGGACTTGATGCTGCTGAAGAAGACGTACGAGAAGCTGCTGCAGGACAATCACAGCTCCGATTGGCTCAATGATACTCACTGGGTCAGCCACACAGATATCCTTATCAATGACTTCCTGCCTGAAATAGTCATGTGATCGCTGTTACGTCCAAACAATCAATGATCGATCAGTAAAATGTGTGATTTTTTTTTCCGATATAACCCTCGTTCCCCATTCTTTCCCTTAACTTTGAGCCGCACTGACCAATTTGCCGAACCCTCGGCGTAAGAAGAAGAACGCGGGCGGGCAGCTCCGTGAGCACGTGACCGGCTGTGCCAGGAGCGAGGGCTACTACGCCATCAGCCGCAAGGAGAAGGACGTCTACCTGGACCTGGACCTGCCTGAGCAGGTCATACGAGAGGTGGAGAACGTCGACACCTTGGTACGTACGCTCCTAAACCACACACACGTGAGGCCAACGAGTTTATGACATAGTTGGGAAAGATGCAGCAAAATTCTGATGGTGTTACTCAATGGCCACTGTGGAAAGAATGATATTATCCAGCTCTCTGCTGACTCTAACGCCTGGGGGTCCAGTAGAAGCCCAACATGTTGATTTTATATTGCTGTTACAGCCAGCAGGAATTTAATTGGCAGGAATGTGAATGAGCGCGACTGACCCAACCGGCAATTTTGGGGTTTGGTTTTATTGGACATTTCTAAAGATGGATGCTGATGGAGGAATGATGGAGCAGCACGAAACATAATGAACTCGTGCTTTTTGTCGAATCTTGAGGTTTTACATAATAAGCTGACACAAACAACTAATTAAAAACAGACAAACAACAACTGGATCCTTTTTTGCAGCTGACTGTAAAGGTGTCAGACGATAATTCTCCTTTTTATTTGTTTTGTTGTGTTGTTTTCTCTTTCTACGGCTTGCCAGAATTTCCAGTAATAGGTCTGGTGGTCCAAACCATTATAAAACTCTTCATTTACAATAAATGAGACATCGTCAGCGATCCGATCGTTCCGGGTTCCCGTCTCCTCATCGGTCCGTAATGCAGCATTTTTGATTTCGTTGATGCAGTGAATCAAAACAGACGATTTCATGAACATTTGGTTCTGCAACAGCTGGAAACAGTCTGTGTGTGTGTGTGTGTGTGTGTGTGTGTGTGTGTGTGTGTGTGTGTGTGTGTGTGTGTGTGTGTGTGTGTGTGTGTGTGTGTGTGTGTGTGTGTGTGTGTGTGTGTGTGTGTAAGTCTGTGTATGTGATAGGCGCTGTGAAATGCCTGAATCACAGAGTCATTATTTCCTCCTGCTACTGGATGTCTTCAAAACAACACACTTAAAAACGCGTGTGGATGAGATATTAGCCATCCAGCCATCAGCGATCTTCTTTTTTAGAACAGCTTTCGTCGGTCACACAGTTGTTTTTATTCTTCCCACCTTCCCAGTCGTGTTCGTGTTCTGCTGTAGATATTTTTGGGTTCTCATACAGAGAATGTGTTCCTCTCTCTCTGCTGATGATCCCATCATTCCCTCTCCCCACACTGCTGGGTTGTTCAGGCGTTAAGAACAGTTGCTGATTGCTTTAATTTCCTCGTGATATGTTTTCCTCTTCGTCGCCATGGAGAATAGCGGACCAGCCAGCCAGGCCTTCCAGGCCTGCTGCAAACCATTTACAACATATATGCGTTCAGCTATTTGGGGTTCAGTATTCATTCTGTGACGACTATCCTCTCAGTGGGGGGGGTGCTTGTCGTCAGCCTGACTGTCTCCCTCCGCACCATGCAGTGATCTGTGCGATATTGAGCAAACTCTTCTTGTACAAGTTGTTTCTTCTGGTTTGTCGAGTGGAAAAAGCCCAAATCTCAAAGTCTTAAAGTCTTCAAGCTTCATATCCTGAGTGTGTTGGTTCTGCAGAGCTTCTTCCTGGACGTTTTGTTCCTTCATTGAGGTGAAGGTGAAGCATATGTTGTAAAAATGGAAGACTAACTTGTTACTTCTTCTCAGTGCTGTCTGCCTTCTCACCCACAACGGCGTAACGATCAGAGAGTTCCTCTGGTTCATCTCAAGGCCGTTTGATAACAGGGTGGGGGATGGGACGAGGTTGATCTCTGCCGTTAAACTCTTTGCTGTTTGTTTCTGCTAGGGAGCCAACCGGGTGCTATCAGAGAGACGATCGGAGCAGCGCCGCCTCCTCACCGTTATTGGCACCACGGCCGTCATGGACTCTGATCTGCTCAAACTCAACCAGCTTAAGGTAATCAGTCACGCTGACATGCATATCGCAAAGTTGTAAACACGTAATTTTATACTGAAACTTCAAACATTCCTTGTATCCGGCTGACGTACAGCTAAAAGAAAAAAACAGATGTTTTATGCCTTTTCCTGAAAACCGCCATTAAAGACTTTTTTTGTCCCGACACAGTTCCGGAAGAAGAGACTCCGTTTCGGACGCAGCAGAATCCACGAGTGGGGCCTGTTCGCCATGGAGCCCATCGCCGCCGACGAGATGGTCATCGAGTACGTGGGTCAGAACATCCGACAGGTGACGCTTCCTTCATTCTACCTCCAGTTGGTACTCCTGGATGTTACGTTCAGTTCTAACTCCAGTCGTCAATCTCCGGTTTCTCCAGATGGTGGCCGACAATCGGGAGAAGCGCTACGCGCAGCAGGGCATCGGCAGCAGCTACCTGTTCAGAGTGGACCACGACACCATCATAGACGCCACCAAGTGTGGCAACCTGGCCCGATTCATCAACCACTGCTGCACTGTGAGTCCGCACCGCCGGGAGATAGCCGCTAAAGCTAACACCAGGTTTACCTGTGGGGGGTGTTGCTTATCGGTCTTTCCTCGCTTTCTTCCTACAGCCAAATTGTTACGCCAAGGTCATCACCATCGAGTCCCAGAAGAAGATCGTCATCTACTCCAAGCAGCCCATCGCCGTCAACGAGGAGATCACCTACGACTACAAATTCCCCCTGGAGGAGAACAAAATCCCTTGCCTGTGTGGGACGGAGAACTGCCGTGGAACACTCAACTAGAGGACACGCTTCTCTTCCTCACTCGCCAATGGTCAGCCATAAGCAGACACTCCACCGGTTCACGGCCCCGGCCCCCTCCCCAGCCCCCGTCCGCGCCACTCCTCCTGAAGGCCACGCGGTTCTCTCTGTTCCCAGGAATTAAAATATATGCACATTTTTCATCCTGCTGGCGGTCCCTCAAGCCAGTGTGTGATGCGTTTGTGATACCTGGGAGGGGGGGAAGAGAGGAGTCGGGGGGGGGGGGGCTTGCCGGTAGCTCTTCTGCGGCAGTATTCGGACATGAATGGGCGACGGCACCCTGCGGCGCCAGGCGTGAACGCTCATTCTATTATGACACAAATATCCAGTTTAGGAAGGCGATGAAAAGCAAAAAAAAAGCTACCCCTGGTTATAGACTACAACCTGGATCTTCTAGTGTTAAAACACCCCCCCCCACACACACACACACACACACACTCACCAACCCCACCCCACCCCCACAGAGACGCACAGGAATATCCGACAAATTCAGGGTTTTTAAAAAGCGCTTATCAAGCGCGCACTTTTAACAACTTCAATCAATGTGGTCATCAGTTATGCAAGATTTAAAGGTGTGAAGATTCTTTTTGGAGCTTCTTTTTTATTTCATTTTGAAGTATTGTTATTATTATATATTACTGTTGCTGTTAATAATGATATTTAGTTGCGTTCGCTGTCAGCATCTTACAGTCAGATGAGCTTCGGTGTTCCCTCTCACTGTCCTCAGTGGTCTGTGGTTCACCAGTCCTGTAAAGCTACCCCCCACACCCCCTTCTCACTATACGTTCTGCTCCTGATTTGCCCCAAAGCTTGGTAAAAATAAAAACCCCACCAGATGTTATTTTTTTAACCCATTTTGTAACAATGTCAGGTAAGTTGTAGCTCAGCGTGTTTTATGTGACTGTTGAATTTTTGTCTGCCGTCAAAAATTCTGCTTTTCTGACATTCTCATATTTAGTTTTAACCGCTCATCAGTTAGCAGAGCTCCGAATTTCTTCCCAACACGTTCAAATAAAAAACAAAAATCACGATCAAAGTCCTGCAGGTTGTTTAAAATATCATGTTCAGTGTTTTTAGGTAGAGTTCTTGTGCTGCAACTGTTTTTAAAAGGCACATTTGTTTGATTAGGTCAGGTCTCTTTAAAAGTTTTTTTTCTCTCTCTTCGTTTCTGCTATTTAGTGGGATGTATTAGTGTTTTATTTGAGTGTGGACTCGCAAAAACCTCCCTCCATCAAACATTGATCGATTCTGACAAATAAAAGTCGTGCAGATGTTCTGTCTGTAGCGTAGAAGGTGCTTAAAGGTGATCCTCAGCAGGTTTGGGATGCGCTGCAGACGCTGGGATGCACACGGCCTTTGCGTCGTCTTTTTTTCCGTGTGCCTGTGGCCGTCCAAAGTAGTTCCCTAACGTTTGAACTTTCAATTAGCGGAAGCTTTTATTTCTTTCCCTCCCAAAACAGGGGAAAATATGTAGGATATTTTTTTCGCAGCAAAAGCCTTTCATTACAAGCCAACCCTCTTTACAACAGGATAAAAGTATGAAAGGAAAAAAAAAAATCCAAAAAGTTTCTTGTAAATATTGTAGAGGTGTTTGTTTCTCGTAGAAACACACTGATTTCAAGCTGTAAATATGTTGTTCCTTGTCCTCTCTCCACGAGGAGGAAACATGTACATACCTTCCATTCATTTATTTTTTATTGTTTTTCCGTTTAATTTGATGATTATTTTAATATTATTTGCAATATTTCTCTTGTATTAATGCGTTGGACCCTTTATTAATGGTGCATTAAAATATTTTTTAAATAAAATTAAAATTTTGTGTTGTTTTCTGATCACTTTGTGTCCTCTGACGGTTGGAGGGGAACGCAGACGATCCACCTTCACCTTTTCATGTTTCCTGTTGGGGGAAATAAGAGAGGAAATGTAGAAATCACACCCACGAAGACTAGATTTCAAAAGTACCCAGAGACAGGAGAGGAAGGGGTGTTGACGCTCACCTCAAAGCGAACCAACATCCTTTTATCCAGCTAATGGAGCCTCTGTCAAGCCTGGAATCATCTGGTAATTGTAGGGTGTGGAGTTTACCAGCACTTCTTTGTGATCTGGTTTGTCCTCTTGAGTCACAAGAAGGCTGTCGGGGAAGGGAACTAACAGGATGTTTGTCACCAACTACAGCAACATAAGACAAAAAAAAACCCCATACTACCCGGAAACCTGATTTATTACCATTTTTCCATATAATTTTACCCATGATTAAATTATGATATCCATCTAGTAATCCATTGAAAAGTTTATTTATGATTTAGTCTGAAGTAAAATCCACACAAAATTATGACGTCATGGCAGGATTGTTTGCATTTTTTTTCCATATTTAAGGTCAGAAGACCAACAAAGGTTGAAGTGAATGGCTTCAATAATAGAGTTAAACTTAATTCCTCAAAGTCAATTAAACAATAATTATTAATCTTAATAGAATGCATTAAAAAATATATTGTGTTGTTTTGATCTGTTGAATAAATCCAAATATCAATTACGTATTCTTTTCTTTACGTATCTGGTGCGTCATACTTTTGTTTTGCGTGTGAGGTACAAATAAAGGTTTGACAAAAACAAAAAACGCTTTCCCTGCCCCCCCCCGCCCCCCTCCTTTCTGGCTGCTCGGCGGTGCTGCGTTCACTGTCCGCTGGA
Source organism: Antennarius striatus (assembly GCF_040054535.1). Taxonomy (NCBI): domain Eukaryota; kingdom Metazoa; phylum Chordata; class Actinopteri; order Lophiiformes; family Antennariidae; genus Antennarius; species Antennarius striatus. Next base: position 3,196,423 of record NC_090791.1, read on the forward strand.
AGGACCGTCAGAGCGTCTCCGACCACCGGAGGCAGAGGCACCGGGGTCAGCGCGGCATGTCGGACCGCCAGCGGGGGCTTGTCTATCTCATCACCGGGGGGTCGGGGTTCCTCGGCAGGCACCTGCTGCGGGTTTTACTGGAGACGGAGGACCGGCTGGTGGAGGTGCGGGTGTTCGACAAACGCCCGGACTTCAGTCTGAATGGACTCAGCACAGGTGAGAGGAGCTGGAGCTGCTGCTCCGGGTCACGCTGGCGTGGATTTCATGTCAGGTTTTTGTTGGTTTTTTTAAAAGTACTTTTTAAAAATTAGACTAATCAAACTAGAGGTTGATTCTTCTTCAGGAAACTTTTTTTCTGCGTGTGTTTGTTGTGTAAAAGTTTTCTTCAGTGCTTATTTGGATGTTTTCTCCTCCCCTGTTTTAGATGTCATTACAATATTTAATAAATTTGATAAATAATAATGATGATAATAATAATAGTAATAATAATACATTTAATAAATAACAAGTATAAGATTTTTTATTTATTTTTTTATTTTAACTGGGTTGGGCGCCCCAGATTTCTCTTATAATCATATTATCTCCTATAATAAACCGTGCCGATTACAGGAGGAAGAGGTTATATATTATTTCCTTCAACATAAAACCTTTAAATCTTAAAAGTACATCTTGTATCGTGTGCTGTAGAGAATAGAAGTATAATCTGAGTATTGGGGCCCCCGGGCAGCTCTGTGTCTAGCAGCGCCCTGGTATCCTGTGTTAACGATGAATCTCTCTTTCATAAATAGGCTTGCTGATAAGTGTGACAGAAATGAGTCACGTTATTGTGTGTGTTTCACTACAGCTGAAATCTACACCATGGAAAAAAAACAACAAAAAAAACATGAATCTAGTCCGACAGCCATTTCCCTCACATGCTGTTTGGTCACTGAGTCGGGAGCAGAGATGACAGCTGGGGCCTTGAATCCTGGAAAGGCGACTCCCTTATATATCCTGTGTCCGTATAGCTCGACATGAGAACAGGATTTAACTGCGTTAGAATTTCCACGACGCTGGAGGTCCTGCTTCTGTCTTGTTTAGTCATTATTTTATGAGGAGAAGTAATCACATCCCTGAAGTGCTTTTTTTTTTTTTAATTCCTAGAGAGAGGCCAAATAAAAGTTTCCTACAACAACTTCTCTTTCCCCTCATCGGTGTCAGGAATGTGCACAACCGAAACTGATGCCTCTTTGCTTTTCGTTCGGCTGTCCTCGTCTTTTGTCAGACGGGACTGAGACCTACTGTTGATGTCCTGCTGAGATATCAGCTAACAGTAACAGCAGAGGTCTGTCGGCCTCAGTGGAGGCCATTGTAGGCTTCACATCCACAGAAAAGGAGATGTTGACTTTTGAATCCCAGCAGAATCTCAGCTCAGTGTTTAAAAGTTCATTCCCTGGCCTTGAGTGTTGCAGATCTCATCTGTTGTTATCTGGATTTCAAGGAGAGAGCATGGGAGCCGTGATAAAGTCCAGGTGTAAGACCTTCATAAGGGATCATAACACTAAATCTCGTTGCCTGATAAGACAATAAAATTACAGTTTATCTAGAGTGAGGAACGGAAAACATTGCAACAACACACTCAAAATTCCTTGAATTAAAATGAACAACCCTCTCCTTCAGAGCGGGTGAAGGTGGTGGTCATTCAGGGCGACATCACGGACTACAGCGGGGTGTTGGAGGCGACCCGCGGGGTCGACGTCGTCATCCACACGGCCAGCTTGGTGGACGTTTGGCACAGGATCCCGGAGTCCCTCATCTACTCGGTCAACGTCACAGGTCAGACAAAGAAAAGGAACTGGGATGGGGAGGAAACACGCATTTTATGGATAGAGGGGAAAAAATCTGCTCCTGTTTTTGATTTCCAAGGACTTAATCAAGTCGTAAACAAGTTCTACTGAGCACTGAGACAATTCTGGACATTTCTAGACTGTTTTGTCACCCATTTGTTGGCTTGATGATCAAACCTGGATTAGTGACTTTGGAATATATTATATTTAGTATTAAATGTGTAGTAGAGTCTCTCCTTGCATGGCTGGTCCCTTTACTCTGAACTGCTTCTTGCTATATAGGTTGGAATTTAATTTAAGACCAGAATTTCCTTTTGTAAAATGAGGATATTTGTCCAATCCCGTCGACTCCAAAAAGCTGTTCCAAGTAAATATTTCCTCACATTGTGCGGGTTTGTGTTTGCGTGATTAAGTCAAAGTCTGACCTTAAATAACCTGAAATCACTAACTTGACCAAAAGCACGAGTGTCATCTGTTCGCTGAGCGTCAGCTGTAGAAAATCCAAATAGTTCCTCCCAAATCAGCAGCAGAGCTCTAACACACCAGTTGGATTAATATTTGCTCACATCTGTCTGGCTTCTGTCTGTTGTGTGAAGCTAAACATACGGAATTCAAGTCTGTTCTGTTGTTTTGGGCCTGAGATCATCAAACGTCTGCAGACTTTCAAGTTTGCACATTGAAACCAAAGTATTTTGCTTCAGGATAAGGAGTCTCCATATCTCCTAAATTAATTCGACATTGCCTCCCCTCTGTTGGTTGCAGGATGTCGTAATACTTGTTTGATTCCTTCCTCTCCAGGCTCAGAGACCAAATGTCACAATGCCTCCTAGAATCAGACTTTGGGTTTGAATAAGAATTTAAGAAATGACGCTGTTTGCATGCTCCGGTTTACAGTTAGTATTTATTTTACCGACTACGTTAGAAGTGTCCTGACCCTCAGCTCGTGTCTTTAACCCTTCGTCCAGCCTCACAGCTCCTTGGTCCACCATCCTGAAGCCAGCGGTCGCATACCAAACTGCATTCTTGTGCTGTTTTTCTTGTCTGGTGTTGATGCCACTTCTTTGCATCTTGAACTTGAACCCTTTTTTCCCTCCTACGTATTTCTTTCAGTTCTGTCATTTCTTTGAAAGTTATGTCTCTCCAAAGACTTTAACTCATTCCTAAGCTCCACTCCTTAGTTTAACTTCAGGCTAAGTCTAAATATTTTAAAATGGGAAACTGGAAATACCTTTCAAATTATAAATTGAAACGGATGAGAATGATTTATTCCTCCACTTCGCAGTGTTCATATTTCTTTCTGCCACATGTTCCCTATTGGATTAATAAAGACCAGGTTTTGGAACATGTTTTCTTCCTTTGAGTAATTTCCTGCTTTGTGCTCAATAATGTTGATTGAACAAACCCATCCCGTCCAGTAGATCGCCGTATTTCTTGCATTGTTACCCTTAAATTCTTCTTCAGCTAAGCTACAAATGAGAACGGAATATTTTCAGGTATGTCAAAAGTAGGCATGTGGCTTTGGAGGATTTCAAAACGTGTGTTTCCCAATAGGTTTCAGTCTGATCAGTCTCTACCTGCTCCTTCTATGGCTCCATTGACCGTATCTGTCCTCTCAGGGACGGAGAACGTGATCAATGCCTGCGTGGAGTGCGGCATCCAGTCCCTGATCTACACCAGCAGCATGGAGGTGATCGGCCCCAACGTGGACGGAGACCACTTCATCAGGTCAGGTTCTGCCCCTTCAGTTGCGTTACTGTGGCAACTATTTTTTTTAAAAACTTTTCTTCTTTTGGAATGCACCACCATAGAGGAATTTGAGGAGCAGATATGAATCAATCTTGTCTGCAAATATGTTTTACCTGTTCTTCTAAAATCAGGTCAATGAAGGCGTGCTGCTCACTTACTCATTAGGCATGAGTACGCAACACCCATGTGCAAATATCTGTTTTTGTTACAGGTAAAAATCAATGAAGGGCTTTTCTGTGTTGTGTTTGTGGTCGTACACATTTACACCGATCGTATCCGGGATGTTTTTGTGCAAGAAGCCAAAGAAAACATGACAAAAAACAATTGTGGTTATTTTAAAACAAATATGTCAGCCTGACTCAGAGCTGCTCACTCTGTCTCCTAGAACTGTTTCTATCTAGAAGTTGTGTTCAGTCTGTCTGTAGGTGTTTATCACATTTATAAATGCTTATTTCAGTTGGCATTTCTATCTAGACAGAGCTGAGTTCCAGCCTTTGCCCAAAATATTTCACATCCTCTGCGTTCCTCTGAACAAGTTTGCATCACGGTGTAAGAATGAACCTTTGTCTGCTGTCTCTGTCTAAGCAATCCAAATAAAAAATAATTACAAGAGGCGTGTTTTTTTTTTCTCTCTGCCCAAGTTTCCACTCTGGGATGTAGTTTCCATTTGGCTCTATTTAAACACATTCCTCTTGCGCACACGGCGGGGTCAAGGGAGCACTCTGCTTTCTTTTCCTGAACGCCCGTCTGACCGTCTTCTTCTCCACAGGGGCGACGAGGACACGCCTTACAATGTGAAACACTCCATGGCCTATCCGAAGAGCAAGGCGAAGGCGGAGAAGATTGCCCTCGCGGCAAATGGCACCAAGGTATATTTTTATCATTGTTGTCATATCTATTTCACAAGTACGTAGCTCTATCTGGTGTGACATTGGAGGATTTTTTTTCTTGTTATCTTTTCGTCCTGAGCGACACGTTCAGAAAGATCCTCATGTTCTATAACATTCTGCTCCTGCCTGGAAACCAGCTTGAAGAAATCACCTTCACCACATCCCCTCTATGGTCACACTGTGGTGTAAAACCTGCCATTGAAATCCACACAAAACATTCCGGAATACTTGATTTCCACGTCTCCTGTCCGACTCCATATCCTGTTTTGTCTCCCGTCCAGGTGAAGGGGGGAGCGTGTTTGCACACCTGCTCCCTGAGGCCGACGGGGATCTATGGAGAGGGCCACGAGTTGATGAAGGACTTCTACAAGCAGGCCGTACAGAGAGGAGGCTTGGTCGTTGGGGGAGTCCCTGAACACTCCGAACACGGACGGGTCTATGCAGGTTAGGATGACTGTTTGTGAGTCAAAACCACAAATTAAAGGGCACATTAGACGCTGCAGTGTTGCTGTTAATGGGAGGTCGACCGCAGTGACTTTGGCTCAAGAGTTAAAGCAGAAGTTGTCACAGAAGTGTTCTTTCTCTGGGTTTCACAGGAACTGTCTGTAATTAATAGACTATAAAAATGCTGTTAGTCCGGAAGATGGTTAAAAAAAACAAACACCTCATTGTATCTTAAAGCAGTTCTCCAACAAAACACCCATCAAAGAGATAAAAATCACAGTCTTTGAAATCATCAAATGATTTTTGTTGCGATTTAACACGACTGGAACATCTAATCTGGATTCTTGATGCTGATAATAATTATCAGAACGGATCTTAAGGGTTTGTTAGGATGAAACGTCATTCGATGCCTTTTAAAAGTCGCCTCAACGTCCTGGTTTTCCAGGCGGATGAATCTCTCAGCTGTTTCTTATAACTTGCATCTGGAGCATGAGTAATAGCCCACATGTGTTAGCAGCTGACATTTGTAGGACCCCTAAGTAATTACAGAACTTCACCTCCGGTTCCATCCGAGGCTTAACATTGATTGTGATGCAGAGTTTGTGAACTAGTCACCAACTAAACTACTACAGTACTATTATTATTATTGTCAGGATGCAAATCCAACATGAATGCAGAAGACGTGGTGCTTTGCTTGTCAAGTGCAGGACGTGTTCTGCTGACGTGGATGATGTCAGTGCTTACTCAGGGGTTGAACTTGCACACGGTGGAAGGGGAGTAAGAGTTGTTCCTTTACTAAACTATATTTATCCAGCAGCATGAGACCGACTGGTTATTTTCGGGCTCTCTGAGTCTAAGCTTGGCCACCTGTGAGGGGAAGCTCAGCTGGGCCTCTCGCACCCGTTACTCCATTCCTACGGTCATTACCCAGAGCTCATGACGTTAGCTGTGAACTGGAATGTATTGACTAGGAAACTGGGGGCTATGCTTTTACGCTTCAGCTCCCCTTTTGCCACATTGGTCTGATACAAAGCCCCCATTGCTGCTGATGCTGCACCAAATACCTGTCCGTGTCATGCTCCATTTCCCAATCGCTCCAGGAAAATGAAACGCCTTCACTGGAAGCAGGAACTCACCTGAAAGGAATTTTTAACCGAAGGGTAAAAGAGCAGGAGGAATCATTTTCCTCATTCAGGCTGTGAATGACTGACTTCTTTGTGTTTTTAGGGAACGTCGCCTGGATGCACGCGCTCGCAGCCCGAGCCCTGATGGAACACCCTCAGACGATGGGAGGCGAAGCTTTCTTCTGCTACGACGACTCGCCCTACAAGAGCTACGAGGACTTCAACATGATGTTCCTCTCTACGTTCAACTTTCGAAGGATGCGCATTCCCTTACCGCTCCTCTGGTTCCTGGCAGTGATCAATGACCTGCTCCGCTGGATGCTGAGCCCGGTGTGCAACTTCACGCCGCTGCTCAACCGTTACACCTTGGCTGTTGCCAGCACCTCCTTCACCGTTCGCACAGACAAAGCCCTGCGTCACTTTCAGTACCGGCCCCTGTATGATTGGGATCAGTGTAAAGCCCGAACTCAGAAATGGATTGATGCATTCCCACTCGACAGCTCCAAAGACTCGTGATGTGCTCTCATCGCGCGAAACGTGTCATAACCTGCTGGGATTCCGAATATAGGGATGTGAAGGAGCACTTTGTCTTAAGGTGACATAACAAAGCATTCTAAATAAAAGAGCATTAAACATTTAATTTGATAAATAACCGTTTAAAGTATGACGAATGTAAACACAGTTTACAGGCATTTATTAGTACTCCATATGGAGTTTTAATGTATATCCATGTTTATTTTTTGTTTAATTACATAATTTTTTGTAATTTTTAATAAAGATTATTCAAAAGTTCTATAATTGCTTGTTGTGATCTTTGCATCTTTTTAGGATATACTGGAGACATCACAATGAAAATATGTGAAACCGAGACTCAAGTTGAAGTCACTGGTTTGGTCTTTTTGTTTGGTTACTGGGAGTCATCTCTGATCTCCATGGAGACAAAAACTTTTGGTTGCCCTTGAGGGCAAAAGGATGTCCCTCTTTGCAAACTTGTGAAAACATCTCCTCATTCTCTGACAACCAGCTGGATTAGATTTACTGTTATGACTAAGCCTTAGTGCAAGGGTGTTCCCTTAAAGCGTAACTGGGTGTCCCTCCAGTTCTGTGGGTTTTCCATGGCAATACTGAAAACATTTGTGTCTGTGGTATGAAACGAAAAGCAGAGACGTGATTCACAATCCCCGATTATCCACTCCACAAATAAGCTAAAATAAGTTAAAGATGACTTTTAGTTTTACCCCTCATAACTCTGAAGTGTAAAATGAGTAAATGCTGCAAATAGCAAACTGATTTAAAAAACAAAACAAAAACGAAAAGGCCATCAATGCTACAAAAAATTCCTGGATTTCCCTCAATCTAAACACGTTTTTCCGGAGATATTGTGTTCATGTGCAAAACTGATGCACAAATACATTACTTACAACACAATTTAATGCAAGGGTGTGGTGCGCTTTCACACATGGATGTATCCCGCAGACCGGTGAGTAAAACACTTGTATTAAAGATAATTCTGCCATCTAGTGGTGAAACTGAAGCAGTGACGCTGAATCAAAATATCGATTTTATTAATCGATAATATTTATATTCTTAGTACTGCTTTCAGTAAAAACATCATTTTTTTCTTGTTGTAAATATTATACTTTTTTATTGCATTTTTATGTTAATATAATGCATTTCTGGTGTACAACAGTTTATTTCCGATGTTGAAGGGAGGCTCCAGTACGTGCGCGGGCATCTGCCCGACGACATTGACGCGAACGCGCACGCAGCTGTCAATAGGAAATGCAGGCTGCGGCTGGAGGATACTCTCCTGCCCCGGTGGTGGGGTAAATTAAACAAAGAGGGTCCTTTTGGTTCGAGAACGCAAACTTTTACCCCAAAGGTTACTTTAACTCGGTGAGAACTGTCGCATGAAGCCCTCATGTCGAACCAGTGTAACCGAAACATTGAGCTAGCAAGCTATGCTAACAGAGCAGCATCGGAGCTAAAGCTAAGACTTAAATTAGGCTAAAATAAGCTAACGCGTCTAGTTAGTTGCTAACGTAGGTAGTTGCTAACGTAGCTAGCTCTCTCGCTTCATCGCGGGACCTTCTGCTCTTCCAGGTTCTCACACAGTTCGGAGGTTCCCGTCCAAGTTTTGCGTTTTCGTGGTTTTTTTTAATTTCACGGAGGACTTTGTGGAACCGGAGCAGTGGCGGGGAGCCGTGACGAGAAGATCCCCCTGGCTGTCCAGGCGGACGGATCACAGTGACACGCCGGTTGTGGGTGAGTTGAGCAGGGTAGCTGAAGTTGGAGTTGACCGGTGCTTCGGGGTGGACCAGGCCGTGGACGCGGCTCCACCGGGGCCTGCCTGACTGGGAGGGTGTTGACTCTCCGATGGTTGTAAACCAGAGCTCCCGTGGAGCACGAATCGGGAAGTTGAGTCCCTTCGAAGGGGGGGGCTCGACAACAATGTGGCGGATGTTATTAGCTGCTAGCATGTAGCGGATAGCAGTTTGACACACTACACATATTAAACTGCCTCGTCAGCAAAGAACCGAACCTTTGTTGATAATAATAACGTGGCTTTACTCGCTTTTTCCATCTGTCTGATTAAGTGAAAATGTGTAGAAGCGAAATATAATGCTTAAAAAGTTTTTTTGTATTTTATGTTTTGTTATACCTGCGTGTTTTGAACTATAAAATGCTGGAGGGAAGAGAACCAATGAAGACCGGTTATGTAAACCCATTTAAATGTTGATAGAAGAGGCTGTTCTTGTCTGAACACAGAGTTACTTCTCATTTTCGATGGCGAGGTCAGATAGATGATTTATTTAAACCTAGTAGGGAAATTATTCTGTTATGGGTTGTTGTTGCTTCTGTTTTCATTAAGGAACTCGTTTTATCGATTCTTTTTAAAGAGACATCTCATTTTTTTTCCTGTCTTTTTAAAGGAGATATCAGAGTGGAACCATGGCTGAAATCTCCACTCTATCCCCATCACCCCCAGCGTTGGGCGACCCTCACACAGCTCCAACCATACCTCAGGACTCAACTGTACTTCCTGCTCCGGAGCCTGTGAGGGATGTATCCATACCCAAGTCTTCCCTCCACAATGACAAAGCTGTGACTGGAAACTCTCCTGCAGCAGAGCCGGGAGGTTCTCTCTTGACCCAGCACCCACCGTTGATTCCTTCAAAAGTCACTACTGAGACCTCCGTCACATCATCTGGACAGGAACCTGGTCCACAGAGAGGAGAATCAGCACGGAAGGAGGCAGAGACTGGAGGTCCTGTTGTTAAACAGGAGACAACAACCAGTGATGCAGCCGCTGCAGGGCTCTTGAATACTGAAACAAGTGAACCACCACCTCAAAATGAAGTGCAGCTGCCCTCCCCCTTACCAGAGATCAATTCTGGTCCTAATTTGTACCCCAACGTACAAGTAACCCACAATCCCAATCCTGTCATGTATCTTAGTCAGTTTACAGAGGGCCAAGCCCAAGATGCTATCGCTTCCAATCCCACATCTGCTGCTCCCGAATCCTCAGATACGGCAGCATCAGCAGCAGCTGAAGAGGAGAAATCTCAGCCACCTCAACAAGCACAAAACACTCCATGTCAGCCGCCTCCTCTCTCCCCAAAGCCCGAGACGCCCAGTGAGGCGAGGAAAGTCGAGCTACCCACCACTCCGACCAGGGCAGAACACCCCAGTCCGACTGTCCCACTTATACAGGAGCCGCCCTCGGTTTTCCCGCTGCCCAACCCCCGGCAGGCTCCCGACACCCTCAGCTACCTCGAGTCAGCCAGCCTGATGTCGGGGACGCTGGAGTCGTTATCTGGGCTGGGGGAGGACGGCAGCTCTGTGGGCTCAGACTCTGAGATTAATGGCCTGGCTTTCAGACGCACTGATAAATATGGCTTCCTGGGTGGGAGTCAGTTCAATGATGGCGGGTGAGTAAGGAGGACATAAGTTTGATGCATCACATTCATGATCGCTTTGCAAAATATTGCTCCCCTGTGTGAATTAACTGCATCCAGCAGACAGGCCTGAGTTGTTCTGACACGCGTTCGGTGTGGCTGTTTGATTTATGTCATGCAGACTGTTGGGTGTCGGCATCATGAGACATAACTATTGGATTATTATTAATACTTAGAATTAAATCCTGCCTCTCTGTCTGTCAGTCAGCCACTTTGCCCGTCCCAAACATCTCATTCATTCTGTCATCCCTCTCATCTTCCTCTCTTTTCCTGACCGCCGCTCCTCTGCTGCTCTAAACATGTCTGTCTGTCCTTTATCTCCCTTTGGTCTGACTCAGATAATGCTGAGAGCAGTTGAGTGACTCAATATGTACTGACATTGTGTGTCTCTGTGGAATCGCCCCTCACACCCATCTGCTCCCTTCCTCTCTTTATTTTCGGACTTGCTTCCACTTTTCTGACCAGCTAATTGCTCTCCCACTGTTAAATAATTAACATTTTATTGATTTTGCATCAATCCATACTGATTAAATACTGAGGATGTCTTGTATTTGACAACTGCAGTGTAATGGCCTCGTGGATGTAAATGAGAGTGAGGTCGTTTATATTTTCTGGTGGACTAGAGATATCGTTTCCAAGCATAGCGTTGTGACTAATAACAAGAAGTAGAATACTTCCTTTGTTTTTTTAACAATAATGATTGTGTGTGTCTGTTACAGTGAAAAGGAAGTCCGAATTGAAGTCGCCCGACAGAGAGAGATAAAATGGCTCGACATGTTCCACAACTGGGATAAGTGGATCAAACACCGCTTCCAGAAGGTAGGCGGTGGGGTGCCTTTCAGGTGGGTGTGCTTCACGTTCCGTCTCACCCAACAACCCGTCTGTCTTCGCCTCGTAGGTGAAGTTGCGCTGCAGGAAAGGGATTCCATCGTCTCTCAGAGCCAAAGCTTGGCAGATGCTGTCCAACAGCCAAGAGCTTCTGGAAGCCAACCCCGGAAAATTTGAGGTACCAGTGTGACCGTAATGTGTTTACTCCCCCCGCCCTCTTTAAATCCAACAGAGGCTGAAGCATCAAAGAAAAACAAATTTAAAATGTGCGTCAGAAATGGCTTCATTCACACCTCATTAAATAAAGCAATCGTCCTAAACGTGGTTTGAAACTTTATTTGAAAAACCTCAATGAGCGGCTGACTTTCTTCTTATTTGAACTCCTCTCTTGTTGAAGTTGTAGTTATGTTAATAATCTTTAAAGACTGTAGAAGTTTTCTGACTGAGCTAATGAACGCAGACGCTTCATTGAAAACTCGTGGTTTGGTAGGGCAAAAACAGCTCCGGGGTTTACTAAAGGGGTGCAAGCGTAAACCTAGAGAACTGAAAGCCTCTTATCAGGGCCGGTAATCCTGCTTTTCAGGGCTCTGCCCCCGTGTCCACACCAGCAGGGAGGGCGGGGGTCCCAGCAGGCTACTTAAATTGTTTATTTTTCTCTTCATACTGGGCTTTGTCTGAGCTGCTTTGATGGCTAATTTAGAAACAGTCGCTTTGAGTTTGGAAGATCTTTGTCTCAAACTTGTATCTGATATATTTTTTGCAGGAGCTCGAGAGAGAGCAGGGAGAAGCTAAATGGTTGGACATAATAGAGAAAGACCTCCACAGACAGTTCCCCTTCCATGAGATGTTTGCTGCTCGCGGTGGTCATGGGTAAAAGAACAAACACACACCTTCATTGTGTTTTCTACCAGTGAAAAAACATGTTTGACCTGAAGGAATTGTGTTAAATAGAATAGATTACAGGAAGAAAATGAAACCACTTAATATTTTAGGAACATATACTGTTTATAGGATTGGAAATACAGCTTTTATCTGCAGCTAAACTACATTTTTCACCTGATTCCTGTTTGATAAACTGATTAAATGTATTTGTGAATTTTGTCCCCTGGATCATTTTGTTGCTGGTTCCCTGCAGGCAACAGGATTTATACCGGATCCTGAAGGCGTACACCATCTACCGGCCTGACGAGGGCTACTGCCAGGCCCAGGCTCCAGTGGCTGCAGTGCTGCTCATGCATATGCCAGCTGAGGTGGGGGGGGGGCGGCGCGGGTCCTCGTGTCCTTGAGGAATGAAAAGTGTCCAAAAAGTCTCTAATTACACAAACGCATCTAAGTTGTTTTGTGTTTCACAGCAAGCTTTTTGGTGCCTGGTCCAGATATGTGAGAAATACCTCCCCGGCTACTACAGCGCTGGACTGGTGAGTGAACGACGTTCGTCTTAGTCGGACCTGCGCGGCGGGTTTTGTCAGAGTCCTCATTCGTGTGTTTTAGGAAGCCATCCAGCTGGACGGAGAGATCTTCTTCTACCTCTTGCGGCGCACGTGTCCCATGGCGTACCGTCATCTCAAGAAGTTCAAAATTGACCCGATTCTCTACATGACTGAGTGGTTCATGTGCATCTTCTCACGCACCTTACCGTGGTCGTGTGTGCTGCGTGTGTGGGACATGTTCTTCTGTGAAGGTACCGTTCAACACTTACTAACTTCATTTTAAACCATAATTTTTTGTTAACTTTTCAACATTTCCATTTTTTAACCATTTAAAAAGCTGCTTCTTTTAAGCTTTCGGTGGCTAACGCCAACTCCCTCACTGTTACCACGCCTTTCTTTTTGTAACAACAAACCAACTTCTGCAGGATGATGCATCGCTACCGGTGCACCAGAAACAGGATGTCGACACACTATTTTCAGAAACCCACAGAGATTTATAATTGTGATTTAATTTTAATTGTAATTATATTATTTTTATTTAATTTATAACTGTGATCGGATTAATCATCACTCTGTTGACTCATTTGTCCAGAATGTTGATTTATTTTTAAGGCTGGATGTCGTTTATTAAGTTTTAAGGCCAGAAGATCCACACAAGTTGTATTTTTAGCTCAATCTTGGCTCATAAAGAAGCATCGCTTAAACAGAGTAGTTCTAAAACGAGTTATCGACAGCCTTAGAAGTTCCTGACAACAACTTCAGATATCCTGTTTTACTGGAGCTCTGTATCTCGATGGAAGCCTGACTCAGATCTCTGCTTGTAGGGGTGAAGATCGTGTTCCGTGTGGGTCTGGTGCTGCTGAAACAGATGCTTGGCTCCGTGGATAAACTTCGGGAATTGCAGGGCATGTACGAAACCATGGAGCGTCTCAGAAACATCTCGCCCGACAGCATCAGAGAGGACGTGCTGGTGCAGGAGGTCTGTCTGTCTGTCTGTCTGTCTGTCTGTCTGTCTGTCTGTCTGTCTGTCTTTCTCCATACGCTGAAGAAAAGCTTCTGTTTTCACTCTGACGGGTTCTGAGTCACTTTGTCCTGCAGCGCCCGGTTGAGTCATCCTCGCTTCCTCCTTCTGTCTCCTCCTCGTCTAGATTGTGGCCCTCCCGGTGACAGAGGCGCTGATCGAGAGGGAGTGCAGCATCCAGGTGAGGAAGTGGAGGGAGTCCAGGGGGGACCTGACCCACCAACCCGGGCGCCGCCTCCACGGCACCAGGGCCATCTACGAGCATAAACGCCGCGTCGCCGCCATCAGCTCCGGCGGCAGCTTCTCGTTCCTTGGGAGCCCCGTCCCTCCTCCGGGGCCCCTCAGGGCCTCCTCCAGCCTCCTCTCGCTCCCTGGCTTCCGAAGGTCAAAGGCCAACTTCCACGCCCAGGCGAAGAAGGGCTCGTTTTCGGGGCCGTCGGGAACGGACGGCCTGTCGCGTCAGTCGCCACCGGCGGTGACATCGAGCGCGGCGCCAGGCCTCAGTCACAAACCCCCCATTCCTCCAGGGGCGAGTCAGAGGGTGCCTCTGCGCCACGGGCAGAGCGCCTTGGTTGGGGATGCGACTGGGTCCCCAGCTGGGCCTCCGTTGGCCTCGGAGGGGCCCCCGGCGCAGGGCCAGACCGCCGTTTCAGCCGCGACGCAAAGCGCAGCGCCTCCAGGCAGCACCCTGACCCCCTCCCCTAAGATCGTCTCTGAGAAAATCACCCCCACTCTCCCGTCGCCCACCGCCAACAACGCTCCTCTGCTGCCGTGTCCCGATCCCAAAAAAGAAGCGGCGCCCGCTGCCAACGCCCCATCCGGAGAGGAAGAGGGGAAGAAGAAGAAGAAGAAGAGCAAAGACGACAAGAGGAAGGAAAAGGAGGACGAGAAGAAGAAAGTGAAGGAGAAGCGAGAGAAGGAGAAGGCCGAGAAGGAGAGGCTGAGGAAGGAGAAGGAGCGGCTGGAGAAGGAGAAGAAGAAAGGCAGCAAGAAGAAGGACAAAGGGGGGGGAGAAGCCGAGGAGAAAAATGGAGCCACGGCAGCGAAAGATTCAGCCTAGTTTTCCACCCCATCATTCCAGGATGTTGAAAAAGGGACGCTGACGAAGGAAAGAGGTCAGAGGAACAAAAGACCTCCAGAAACAAAGAACGGTTCATAAAAAAAAAAAATGTGACAGCTTCCGGCATCATTTTGAAGACTTAATCTAGTTCCAGGACTACGGTGGAGAAAACTGGATTATGGTTTTAATAGCACCTCGGGGTGGGGGAGCTTTTGCTCCTCACCCTTCACTCAGTGCGTTTTTTTTGTTTTTTTTTCACTAAGTTTTAGTCAGATGGGACAGATTTCGTTTTTCAACTGGAATCTGAATAATTTTTCTGAAGATAATACCGTCATCTTTTTTTCTTTTTAAATTTACGTTAATCTGATCGACGGACAGAAACGCCGACCGGAGGCTCGATCTGCCATGAAGTGTGTAAATAAAAAGGCCACCTAGAGACCATAGCATCCTGTTAGCCTCCCCCCTCATCGCTTCTCATATGTGGTTATCTGGGTGCCTGGACCCACAAAAAAACCCTCCGATGTCGACTGAGACGCGGGCATTGAAGGCAGCGATGCCAGCAGTGAGGATGTATTTATTGTCGTGTTAAATGTCGTGAGTGCGTGCCTTAGTCGTGTAGTGAAACGTGTTACTGTCCTACGTGTGCGATTCCCCGCGTTCAGTCCGCCTGCTTTTTTTTTCTTTTTTTTTCTCATTTTCTTCCATCGGTGATTCACCTGTGAGGCGCCACAGGTGTGGAATTTATCACCTGAGGAAAACTATGGGATGTTTAGAACAAGAATCATAAATTCACCTGGACACTATGCAGCGGTGGCTGTTTTTTTTTGTTTTTTTGTTTTCTTTTTTTAAATGTGGGGGGTTTTTACACACAATTATTTCATTTTTAATTTCAGATCTTTAATGTGTCTGAGGTGGATTTTTCTTTTATTATTATTTTTTCTACAAAAAAGCAGGCGTGACATTAAACAATAAAGCCGTCATATTGAGCAGAAACCTGTAGACCAAATATCTTCTTCTGCCTTTGATTAACAAAACCCCAAACATTATTTAGCCAAAATGTAATAGTGGGCAAGATTCACCCATTAGAATGTGATTTAAAGTATCTGTAGAGAATGAAGGAAGATTGTTTTTGCACTTGAGTTTGTCGTGAAGGTCCACTAAAGTCCACCACTCCGATAGCGTAGGAACGTAGACGCGGCGTCTCAGCGGGCCGGCGATAGGAAGCCGCTTGAACGGAGGTGCCGATGTAGCATTAAACCTCTGATCTTTGACCGTACCGTGTATTTATGTACAAAGTGGTTAATTTAATCAAATATAGTATATTATGAATTCTTATTATTTTGGATCTGAGTATTTTTCTATGTGAGAAAGAGACGCCTGGTCAACTGGAAGGAAGGCTGACTACACTCAGTGTGGTTCAGGGGGATCATTCAAGTGTTTCATTTTAATCTCTCTTGTTTATTTTTCCTCTCCTTTTGCACGACACGTCCTCTGCTTTCACGCCACCCGACGCATGCTTTTGCTTTAAAATATTTAAATTTTGAATTTGTCAGTCTTTGGTTTACTGAAGGGCAGTATTAAAAAAGGAGAAACGGGCCTCCAACAGAACAAACGGCGAGACGACGTGATTCAGACACAGAACTTTGGGAGTTTAAGGTCTTAATTGTACTGTATTATAATAATAATAATATACAATAGGGTGTTTTATGACCTTTGAATAATTCATTAATTGTGTCTGTCTCACAGGTTGTGTTTTAACCTTCATAAAGACTTATGAACTAACTCCATCTATCCACTCAGTGTTCTGTACTGTAAGATATTTATGCACACGTTAAACTGCACTGAACCCGTCGGTAGACCTGAAGACCTCCCGGTGTTGCGCGTTGAAGGAACATCAGGTGGACCTGATGGTCGTAGAAAACACGTCCTCCACCGCCACCGTTCCTCCACTCATTTCAGGTCCTCACGTGGCTCAAAGATAGAAGTAACACACACACACAAACACACACACACACCCTGCTTTTATTTTGACGCTGGTTCATTTTATACACAAGCGTAGTGTTCTTGAGGATAAATTGAACACATCTATGCAAACCCCCCCACCCCCCATCATGTCTCTCAATAGCGAGACACACACACACACACCCAAACACCCAAAGTGGAATCCTGAAGTTTGTCAGTGGATTTTCTTTTTCTGAGGCTTGTGGACTACCATATTTTATGAGCAATGTAATTTGTCTTTGTTCAGAGGACTATAGATTATGTTAATCTCTCACTAGCCTGTGACACCACCCCCTCACACACACACACACACACACACCTTCTGTAGAATCAGCACTTACACTGCAATAGTGAGGATGAAGGAAGAAACCATGTCTACAGGTCCTTTCATTTCATCGACGGCTAAAGTTATCAGTCCCAGTGAGACTTGATTGGGAGCGACACCCCCCAACACACACACTGGTGCAAATATTTAAATTAGATGCCCCCTCACCTCCCACCCTCCCTCATGCTGTTATGTCTTGTGTGTTTTTAAGTTTACACGTCACTCTCTCTGGTGAAAGTGAAGTAAAATCATAGCTAATTAAATTCATTCCTTCAGATCTACAGCTGATGTATTTAATTCATGATGATAATGACGTTTGTGACGAGTAATAAACCATAATATATTAAATCATCTGTGACTCTGAATCTTTTCTGCTGTGAAGTCAATTGTCCTGGTTGTTAAAAATTTATAAAAGCCATGGAAGAATTTGACAAATTCAAGAACAATATACTGTAATTTATTTTTAAATGGAAATATAAAATTATTTGTTATTCGTGTATCAATATATAATGGAGATAAATATAAAGCTGGCAGCCAACTACACTTTGCAGAAGCGTATGAAAGGATTTTTACTTTTTTCATTTTGTCATTTCCCGTCCTATCACATGACTTAGATGACGTCATACATTCCCATCAGCCACCACTGCACATGAAGTTTATAAACAAGCAATTTTGTAAAGAAAAATGTGGCTTTATTTTGCTGTTCTTTGTGTGTGTGTGTGTGTGTTGTAATCATGTATGTTCAGGCCCCTTTGTGTGAAGAAGCGCCACTAGAGGGCGCTACTCGTGTTTCCTTCAGGGACTGGTCTAAATCAGCACCAGACTGCTTTCCTCCCTTGAACCCTGTCCCACAGAGCCAACTGAACAGAGACACTATTGTACAAAAGGAAAGAGATTTTATTCACAGTTTGTCCCTTTTATTCATTACAGAGGAAAGGCGAGGAAGAGTCCAGTCACTAAAGACAGCTTATGGAAAAGAAAAGATGATTTGTCTGATGCAGGAAGGAGCGGAGGGAAAGAGATCGAAGATTTGAATGTTTTCTTTCGCCCCTTTCTCTCCTCTCCTTCACTCTTTTTTTTAAGCTTTTCAAGCGAAAAAAAAAAGTTGCCGTCACTTAAAAGGTGTTGACCTTTTCCTCTCTAACCTGCAAACACTTTTCCTCCTCCCACACTTTTTTTTTCTTTTATCCCACCCTAGAGGACGTCTTCATAATTTGGAATGAGGCCCTCGTGATTTTACGCGCCGCCCTGAGGTACCCCACCTCGGATACCGAGGGAAGCGGAGCGACACGACATTCACATCGGAGGTGAAGAAAGAGGTGAAGAGGTGAGAAAGATGGTTGCAGGGAAAAGAAAAGAGAAGGTTGTTTGTGAGAAAGGCTGGTGGATGAGAACGATGTCACAGGATCATTTCTTTTATTGAAAATCACCCCTTAATTCCCCATTAAGCAAACATAGACATCCCATCGGCGTCGGCGCTCTCGTGTGTCAGGGTGACAAGTCTTTGGTTCGAAGGTGAGCGGTTGAGCACATGGGGGTCACACAAGAGGTCAGAGGGGGGGAAAGGAGGAGAGAAAAGGGCAGGGAAGGCAGAAAAGCAAAGGGATTGTTGTCTTTCATGTCTCCTGGCTTTGTCTTTACTCCTCCTTCTCCTCTCCGTGTGTGATGACGTAGCAGATGTTCTTGTAGTCTACGTTGCCGGCGACATCTGGGGGGAAGGCGGCCCACATGTTCTTGATCTGAGGAGACACCAAGTGTTAAAGCGACACCTTTTTTTTGTGTGAAATGTGTTGAATTTGTGTATAAAAATGAAACTAATCCGCCAAAAACACGCTTTACTCCTCCGTCACGTGGGTGACTTTACCTCGTCCTTGGAGAACCTGTCGCACTGAGTGGTCAGGAGCTCCTCAAGGCTGAAAACGGGCAAAAAAGTCACGAGTCATCAAATCTGATCAATTTTCAGACACAAATCGTCCGAGTCGTTCAAATATACTCACAATTCCTTCTTGATGCTTCCAGTACCCTCGGGGTCCAGGACCTTGAAGGCGCTAAGAATAACGTCCTCGGGGTCGGCGCCTGGCGAAGACAGGAAGTGACACGTCAGCGTGTTTTAAAAAAAAACACACGTTACAGAACAGCACGGGTTTGCGAGCGAGGCGCCCACCCTTCAGCTTCTCGCCGAACATGGTGAGGAAGACGGTGAAGTTGATGGGTCCGCTGGCCTCCTTGATCATGGCCTCCAGCTCCTCATTCTTCACGTTCAGCTGGCCTGAAACGGCGGGAAAGTCCAGATTAGAACCACAGGCGGTGAAACGCGTGGTCGTGGGGTTTAATCCCGGGGTTTAATCCCGCTGACACTCACCCATTGAAGCCAGCACGTCCCTCAGGTCATCTTTGCTGATGATACCATCTCTGTTCTGGTCAATGATTGTGAAAGCCTGAGGAGAAGAGACGCATGATGGGGGGGGCGTTACATTAAGGAACAGGGGGGGTTGGGGGTCATGCAATCTGAGGTGGGGGTGTCTGGCCTTATTTACCCCCCACTTCCACGTTAATCTATGATTAGAGGGCAGCTGTCTGATCTGCTCAACCTTGGTAATTTACACCCAGGAAACTGAAGATAACCCGTCGAACTTTGACTTGATCTCCATCAACGACCCCCCACCACCCCACCACCCCATTTCTCTTCTTTGTTATTCCTCACCTCACACACACACACACGCTTCCCCCACTCTGTCGGACACAAAATCCCCCCGCGGCTGCTTTCTTTCCATCTTCGCATCGCGTTAAGTTCTTCCTAATCATGGTGTCATGCATTCCCCGTGTGGCACTCAAGAAGCCGGTATCACTTAACACGGCAAGAATGTTTTCTCTATTCGCAGCGCGGATGCCTTGACAACGCGTCGAGAACACACACACACACAGACACACACACTCTTTATTCAATCTCTTCACAGCCCGTCCTTATAAAATCCCATCTCCCTGACCTCACACATGGTCTCCTCCTCAACAACCCTCGGCTTGTGAAAAACTTTTTTTTAAATATAGAACACATCTAATATGTAATAAAATATAAAACCTCATTAATTAATCTCCTAGTTTCCCTCAGTCCTGCGTCAAACCATGCCTATGGAGCTCCATTTGTTCTACCGCCCCCCGCCCCCCCCCCCCCCCCACAGCCTTCAACAGGAGCCTTAAGGAGACATCTGAGTGACAGCTGGGGGAGGTCAAAGGTGAGCAAAAATATTGAGAGCTTGACATGGTGACAGAAATTTCAGAGCTGCTCCTAATGACATTCTTGCAATTAAAATGTCAGGGGAGGAAGAGGAGGAGGGGTGGGGGGGTGGGGACGCAAAATAGCCTCGACTGTGAAAACAGATCCAGGAAATCTAATTTTGGGTTATTTGTTCAAGAAATTCAAACCTAAATTACACCAGTTTTAATCCCGAACATGAGGTTCTTTGGAGCTATCAATTACCCGGGGGCAACTCAGGTGTCTAACGGCCCCTGAAGCTATCATGAGGGATGCTGCTAGGGATGGGATGAAGGGTCGCCGTCTTCATCGGACAAACCTCACCTCTTTGTACTCCTGAATCTGGCTCTGCTCAAACATGGAGAACACGTTGGAGGAGCCGCCATCTCCTCCCCCCTGCCTCCTCTTGGCCTTCTTTGGTGCCTGGAGGACAAACATGGCAGTGAGATCTTCACGTGGA
Source organism: Antennarius striatus (assembly GCF_040054535.1). NCBI lineage: Eukaryota > Metazoa > Chordata > Actinopteri > Lophiiformes > Antennariidae > Antennarius > Antennarius striatus. The sequence continues at coordinate 3,216,790 of NC_090791.1, forward strand.
AACATAATAAAAGTTGGTCTTCATAGAAGCATATATTCATGCAAAAATTAGTTAAAAAAAAAAAAAAACCCCATCAGTGTTAGTCTTATTTATTTTTTTGGAATTTAAGTCCTGACAAATCAGATTGATCTCATCAATACAGGATGTGACACAAACACTGGAAATCACATCTTTATCATACAGATGGAGTTCAATCGGATTAGTAAGGATCTCTCTGATGATATTTTCATACATATTCCCACAATTTTTGGCATGTGGTTTGGCATGCAAGTCTCAAAAAAAAAAAGAAAGAAAAAGGGTCAAACTAGATTTCTCTCAACATGTTAACATCCTGCATCACCGAGATGCAAAAAACAAAACAAAAAACAAAAATAAAATTTAAATCCACCAATCCACTGGACCTAGAGCTGATGATGACACGTTTAATCCACGGGGTTGGTCTGATTCCACCACCAGCGTGCAGAGACGGCGGACACCCCGGTACTCACCATCTTGAGACGGTATGAGCGGAGGTTAGGATGATCAAGAAGGGGATGACAATTGTGAAGCCGCGTTATACGTATATCCCCGGGGGCTTATATACCCCCGCAGGCCAATCTAACTTTAGCCACAGCCTCAAGTTTGGATGGGGAATTAAAAGAGAGGGGAGGGGTGGCAGCTAAGGATGAACTGGTGGCAAAAGTGAAGGAGACGGAATGGCGAGACGCCGTATCCCCTTACAGGGGGGCAGAAATAGACCCAGGAGTCTTGGAATTAAGTAAACCCGATAGCTGAGGGACCGGGCTACAGATCTGCAGTCCCACGTGGACTAATAAGGACATTCGGGACATAGATGCTCGTTGGACCGGTGGACATCTCCTCCCTCCTCCCATCCACCTCCATCTGCCTCCAGAGAGGAGGCGCAGCGGCCTCGCACACTTTATTTTTGGTTTGTGATGCCCATTGCGATATTACAAGCGTTCTATACGCTCAGCAACAGATGCAGCTTTTACCCTGTATGTACACGGACCCGCCGGCTTTTTTAAGTCAGGAGGAATTCAGGGCAAGTTTGGGTTTTTATTTATTTATTTATTTATTTATTTATTTATTTATTTGCCACTGAAGTTGTAATGGAGGATCAGGAGGAATATGGAATGAGGAATGTGTTATTATTAGATAAATAATCCTCATGTAACAAACCAAAAACTGTAACTGTACCTATATATAACTGTACATACATTTATTACCAGGGTGAAGTCAGAACATACACACTATAGGTATAAATAAATCACTTTTTTCTTTCTTCTGTTACTTGACTATGATGAATTAAACATAATTTCTTAACATATAGACATTCAAATGTTAGGATTGAGGTGAAACTGGTTTTAAATACCTTATTCAGAGGTTTACACTCTTTGGCTCTGGCCCCTGTCAAAGGGTCACCATATAAATCTAATGAGATGATTAATGCAAGAGGGATTAAGAGATGATGCAATCTATTGTTATTTTATTTTTGTTGATGTAATTTAAGTGCTGTTGTGTATTCTGAATGTTGGGAGCAATTGGTTTAATCCAGGATCATCATGTGATTTTTTTTTTATAGATCTTTATAGAAATTGGCACTAGACAAGTTTTTGTTTAATCTATTTAAGTATTGATCAGCCGAGGTAATTTTATAGTGTAACAACATTATTGGATTTTTAATTAGTACCATATAAATGTCTCACTATGTCTTGGAACTTTGATGTCCTCCAGTCTGTGAAGTAAACTATCAAGTTTCGCATTTCAATGAAGGGCTGATTTAAACTCGGGTTTTTTGTGAGGTCTGTGAACGCACCATCACACTGGATGCTGTCAGGCGCTCCCATCACTAAGGTGTGTGTTTGGTGATTGTCCTCAGTCATGAAGACTTCCCCACCTGCCTGCCCTCACGCCCCCCCCCCGGGTCCAGTCCACCGGGGTATTACTTTGCATGGTGATGGCAGCGCACATTCATTCCCACATGAACATTAAAGGGACAGCTGAAGGCGACAGAAATAGCTAAATAAACTTGACAGCCCGCCAACGGGCCGAGAGCAAAATGTTTTTCTTCCTTTGTTTGTTTTATTTTTTCGGATTTTATATCCGAATTTACCTCCGATAATCTGCTTTGATTTCGTGAACGACTCTGTTAATCTGTTCTATTGTTATTTTTATTATTTTCGTCCCCGCTGGTCTCGGCATTCGCGTCTCCGTCTGTGAGGGGTTATTAGACAGACTCTTATTTGTCTTGGAGATTCATGGCATCCAGAACCTGACGCCAGCTGTCAGCCCCCCACCGGTGGACCGTTTGACCTTTAACCCCTGGTTTACTTGATTATCACCACCTTATTACAGGAGTGAAATACCTCACAGCACTTTCTAATTTTAAGCTAAAAATAAGTCTTGTTGTCAAGGAATGCATAAGATTTTTGAATTTAGTGACTAATTAAAAAATTATTTCATACCATTAAAGCAATCTTGGGCCGTCTTTCTTTGAGTTTGGAGTCTTAAATAACAAGTGGGACTCTGACTGTGGCATCTCTTTTCTGACTTTACGATGGTGTGGTTAAAAAAATCACAATACTCTCACTTCACAATGTGTTTACACACTGGCATAGTGTGAAATATTACCCATGTCTTTACATTTTGGTGGTGGTGGTGGTGGGGGAGTTTGCAGTTGTAATGGGACACAGGTTGCCACGCTCCCCTGAAGACATATATCACTTTTTTCGATGACTGGTATGATGTCTGTCCAGCCTGGAATGTGGAGAAGCTCCCAGCTTGTCTGGTGGAACAACCCTGAGACGTCACTCTGGTGTGTTTCATCACCTTCCTGTCTCAGGTTGCTCTGTTTTTGTTATTCAAACCCATTTTGCATTGAGTAACAATAAATGTCAGTAAATTCTAGTAAATTCAAGCATTTAAGGTCAGAAGTAAATGTGCTGTTTTACTGGACGAAGATGAAAATGAACGTTTTTAAAAAAATATATTTATTACACTTACTTATAACCAGCCTCTGAAGCTGTACATTAAAATTAATTCATCAATCAATTAGTTATTAAGAAATTAATTTGTAATTAAGTACAATTAATTAACATACATTATAACGAATGCTCGCAGCGCCCTCTGCTGGTACACATCCGCCACTGACGGTCCGTTTTGAAGGAGCGCTGTTACACTTCCAAAACTTCATGTTCTCACACCTCCACCAGAGGGACATATTTTATTATTTGATTTATTTAATATCTTAATGAAATACATACAATGTGAATACTACGTGTGAGTTGTTTTTGCGTCAGTTCTTGCATCTCACTTCCTCTTTTTCTCACCCCATGTTGATGAGGTTCTCATCTCCTTCTGCTTGACTCCTCATCCATTCCTCTCTCACTTTTCTAACTTCCTGTCCATAATAATCGTGAAGTTTGCTGAAGTCCTCCATGGGATCAAAACCCACCAAAGGCCATTCGCCGTAGGGAGGCGCCGGCCCGTTGATCGGTGTGACGTAAGCGTTCCTCCTGAGCCACAGTTTAGGAGACTTTTTCAGGTGTTTTGTGGGTACTTGTTGGACGGCGCCGGCGCTGAAGCTTCTCTTCTCTCTGACAGCAGGTGATGGCTCCACGGCGGGGAAGAAGATGGTTGTGGATGTATGCAGTGCACCAGAGGAGTTCTTATGGGATTCACCAGAACCTTGGTGATCTTTGGCTTCTGCAAATAACGTAGTTAAAGGAGAAGTGGAGTGAGACAATTCCAACTCATTTGATGTATACTCCTGGTTGCCCACCACCCACCTTCATATTGCCTCCTCAGGTCCCTCTCCAGCAGCGACAGGAAGCGGTGACTGGCCGACAGCAGCGCCTTCACCCAGCTCTCCTGAGTCTGAAGATCCGCTGCAGCAAATCTGTAGGTTTTGAATCCGGCTCCTTCGAACACCAGGGAGAAATGTCCATCGGAGTCCGAGCGCCGCACCATGCACCCCTCCAACACGATGACCCCCAGCAGGCGCCGGTCAGCCGGGCGCTCCTGGTAGAACAGCAGGTTGGCCTTCAGGACGAACCACCGGCGCTGGAAGGTGGCGCTCCTCTCTCTCTGTCAAAACAGTTTGATTGGAGTCGCTGTCCTGAGATGAACCACAGTTTAAATTCAGTCTGATCCAAACCTTTTTGTAGAGATACCCCTCTTTATCCACTGGGGAGGTGCAGGATAGGTAATGGGTCAGAATCTTTTCGTGGAGCTTCATCCTGACACCTACAGAAAAGAAATGGAATGGAAACAGCTGCTTAAAATGCAGATCATTTGTATCATAGACAACAATTTTGTTTTCTTATCTTGACATTTATCATCTCATAACCCATCAGATCCGTCCTGTAGACCTTTTGGAGAAGATGGACTCCAAGGTTTAAAACATTTTCTCATTAAATCCCTTCATTAAATTTCCTTTAGACATTTCCTGAATCTTCAGGAACATTTCGCGTTATTTATTTTCTTTCCTTTCTTTACTCTTTATTACATTAAAAAATGTTTTAATAACGTTATAAAGGAAAATATTTACATAGATAGATAGATAGATAGATAGATAGATAGATAGATAGATAGATAGATAGATAGATAGATAGATAGATAGATAGATAGATAGATAGATAGATAGATAGATAGATAGATAGATAGATAGATAGATAGATAGATAGATAGATAGATAGATAGATAGATAGATAGATAGATAGATAGATGTATGGGTATTTATACTTACTTCCGTTGCTTTCCTCTCAGGGTTACATCATGTTATAAATTTTCTCTTGAACGTTTCTATATTATTGTTCTCCATCAGCACCACCGACCAGACAATGTTTGAAGGTATAATTTCACAGCCGGTTCTCTCTTGGGTTTGAGGACACGACTGTTGAAATATAAATAACTCGACCCACTTCCTTGTAACAAAACCCTGACACTTAATAGTCTGTCTCCTTTACGCTTCAGTCGATCCTGAGCTGCTGTCGGCTCCACTGAACCAAACAGAAGCAAACCTCTCAGTTGCAGAACTGCTACCTGGAACTGAGAGGTTGTCTCTGCATCACACTTCTCACTTCTAGTTCTAGTGTTTTGTGTTGTGTTTGCTGTGAAACGAACAAATAGTTTCGTTACCCATCACCATTTGAATGCATGTGGAAAAATGCATCTACTTTTATTATGTACGAAAAATAATTTTAAAAAAAAATCTCACAAATTTGTTTTCAGTGTGTGAATGTGTCACAGCACATAGTTTACGAAGTGCTGTATTTTTAAATCCTTTGAATTTAGCTTTTATATGATGAATATTAATCACGAAGTAAAATCTTGAAATCTCAAAATTATTCGGACCGTAGAAGTTTTGTCTTATAATCAATCAGTAGTTAAAAAGACTTGAAAATAATTCTATCGGGACTTGTCTTAAAAAACACTCCTGGCCAGGTGGTGGCGCTAAACACCGCGGCGCTCCCTGTCGGCCACCGTAGAGCTCAAAATAGATCCGAAGAAGAAGAAAACAAGCGGAGAAGAAGCCAAAACTAACGCAGCTCGAATTGTTTTCAGCCAAATGTTAGTTTGTTAGCCTCGTTAGTGTAAAATAACACTAACAGAGTATAACGGATGTGTTGTAGCCCTCATATAAATATTACCTCCTGCTAGAGTTGGGGTTAAATAATTCACTCGCCCTGCATGTTGTGACTGTCTTTTGTTTTTAGCTAACATTTTAGCGGCGAAGCTAACACGAGTCCTGCAGTAACGGCGCATGTTTGCAGCGTGACAGGAGTTTATGTCGGCAGTGCGGTTCTCTCAGGACTGATAAAGAGTCTCTGTCTTGCCTCCTTTAGCACCATGCCGAAGAGGAAAGTCACCTTTGAGGACGGGAACGGAGAATTTGAAGTGGATGAAGACCTCCCAAACAAAAAGGTAGCTAATTCACCGTCAATATAATGCAGCTAAAAACAATAACAACTCGAAACCAGGTTGTTCATTTTGAGAAATTTACGTGTATAGATTTTGTGCCTTTAATTTATTACCTCAAAATATAAAAATCTTAACTCGCATTCTACCATTTTTTATTCCGTAAACAATCGTACAAGGGGTGCATGGTGTTATTGAGGGGTGCATGGCCTTTCCTGTTTCTTCCCTTGTTTTCTACTGATTTAAATGGTCACAGGTTTACAGCCATGTAATTGTTAATAGTATTTATAATGTACTTCTCTCCTTTACTGTTGACAGAGTTGTGAGGCCACGACTGGGCCAGGCTCCAGGTTTAAAGGCAAACACTCCCTTGACAGTGATGAAGAGGATGAGGGGAATGAAACAAATAGCAGCAAATATGATATTCTGGCCAGTGATGATGTGGAGGGTATGTTTTTTCATGTCCTGAACTATAGCTATTATGATTGCGGTTTATCTTTGTAACCTATTACTGATATTTGAAAGCATAATTATCAAACCAACAATGTAAATTAGTGTATTAATACACTATTGTGTATTATATATTAATATACTGTAAATGTTTAACAAGATAATGTTCTGCTTAAATTTGCTGTGTTTGAATCTAACTTAGAGCACAAAACTGTGTTTTCAGGCCAGGAGGGAGCAACAATCGACTGTGACGAGGGAGTTCCAATCACACCTTTCAACTTGGAAGAGGAGATGCAAGAAGGACATTTTGACTCTGAGGGAAATTATTTTATCAAAAAGGATCAAGAGATTAGAGACAACTGGCTCGATAACATTGATTGGGTAATTGCATTTCAGGGATTTCTACTTTACGTTGGTTGACTTTTTGAGCTATGTGCTATAACATACATTGCTTCTTTCAGGTACGAATCAAAGAACAGCCGTTCAAACAGAAGAAGAAAGGTCTTGCAGCCAAACGCACACGCAGGGTTGGTGATGAAGATGAGGCTGAGGAAGAGAAACAAAGAGAAGAGCAGCAGGCTGACAGAGAAAATGAAGAGGAGGAGGAGGAAGCTGAGCCTGCAGAGGATCCTCTGGCATCGTACACACAGTACCAGCTCACAGAAGCTGTGGTTGAACTGCTAGTGCCCGGGGAGACGGTCGCAGCAGCGCTTCGTCGGCTAGGAGGCCTTGGAGGACGGAAGAAGGGGAAGCTGTTGCAAGAGGGTGAACCCACGGAGGAGACAAAAAGGGATACAGAAAAGCTTGACAGGCTCACAGCACTCGCAGACAGATTGGTTGGATCTGGAATGTTTGAGATCTACCAACAAACGTACGAAAAACTGTCCTATTTGATGAAGAGCATGCACGACAAGCAACCAGCTGTGAAGGAGAAGCCCACGGGTGATGACGAAGATGATGCACTTGACATGTTTGGTGAAAAGTTTGATGAGAAGCGTGCTGTCAGATCAGAGGATAAGGCAGAAGATGGAGGAAGAGGTGACTCCGCATTACTTGAATGCATTTCCCTTCAGTAACACACAGTATCTTATTTTGTTTAACCAAAATACCATTTTTGTCTTTTTGTCAGTGAGTGATGAAGTGATGTGGGAGTACAAATGGGAAAACAAGGATGATTCAGAAGTTTACGGGCCCTTCACCAGTCAGCAGATGCAGGTAAACATTATTCTGATCGTGAAACATCCAGTAAATCCCTTTTAAGTTTATTAAATTAGTGGGTCGCATGCAGGTTTACCTTTAACCTTTGTTAGTTCAGATGGATTTAATCATGTCTGTTTTCCAGGATTGGGTGGATGAAGGCTATTTTAGCAGTGGTGTTTACTGCAGGAGGAAGGATCAGGAGGGAGCTCAGTTCTACAACTCCAAAAGACTGGACTTCGACCTCTACACATGAGTTCTGTCCAGAATCAAATCAGAACCCTCACTGTCAGCATCCCTTGTTTTTGTTTTCAATCTTTGCATCCAGGACTTTACGGTGACAAATTTAACAGGGGCTTGTTTTCTGTACATTGTTCTTAAATAAATAACTCATCTGTGGTGTTGTTATCAACTTTTTTTGTTTTTTCTGGGAACCAAAATACTTATTCTTGGGCAGATGGAGGACTGAATTAATTCTTAGTTATTTAAATTATTAAGGATACTACTTCATGAGCTTGTCTAGTCAGGCAACTTTTCTTAAATTCTGTAGCAAGAGGAAGATATTGGAATATAATTCCATACAGTTGCAACTATTTACTTCAGACACCTTTAATTGTTACATGTCAGTATTCACTACCGCATATGCACTACCTCCAAGCCTTTAAAAGGTAAATTATGAAATATTGACACAAATACAGTATGTGAATATTCTGTAAAATCTGAACACATTGAATTCCGTTAAATAATCGTATTGCAGGAAGGAACGAGGGAAGTCGCTGAATGTGGGAGATACAATCGTAATGTAAAACCGATTCCTAAATTATTGGAGCCGTTTCGTTTAAGACCGATGCTGATAGATTCCACAAATGATAATTTGCGCAGACTGTTGGTCTCGCCTTACAGTAAATAAATTGTGTTATTTTTTATGTCCTGTGATAGAACCATCGATCAATTAACTAAAAACTACCGTCGTTGTCCTTGCAGTTTTATCTTCTTCTTTTCCTTACAGTATTTCATTAAACTATTAAAAATAGTATTTTTTTTGTTTTTTAAATTGGTACACGCTCACCAGTGAATATAATTATGTATAAAATACACCTTTTCACATAGTAGTTTACGCAAGGTCGGGAAAAAAGCCCAAATTTTAATCACATTTTATCTCTGCGTTCCTATTGGTTCTCCCTTTTTTGGAAACGCCTCTAAATGTTTTCTGATTGGTGAGATTTCGACGAGATTTTCCGGGCGGAAAATTTTACCGGGCTGTGATTGGACGAAGCGTCTGTCTCGTTGTGGATTCGTAAAAACGCCTCAATTGACGAGTCACAGTCGGGCGCCGTCAGACATGCGTTGTTTACGGTGAGGTCGGATAAACAGGCAGCTGAACGTTTTCGGTAAGTTTGTTTGTTGTTATCTTTCCTCAACAGTTGTATTTATGTTTTTTCCCACGGGAAGACGTGGATTTATCCCGGAAGTTAGCATTTGGACGTTCTGAGGTCTGACAGCCCTCCGGCTACGGCTATCACCTGGAGAATACATCGTAGGTCACTGTACGACTGTCGGCGCTAGCTAAACCCTGCAGTGTTGATGGAGTTGCAGAACGTCTCTGCTAAAATCTATAGCCAGCACTATTTTTATGAAGACAATTATCGAAGATAAGCTAACATTAGCAAACATGAACACAGTTTAACGTTATATTGTTTAAATAAAAAAAAAAAGTTTGACTACGAGACGTCGTCTTTTCCAGCAAGTAGACGCCGCTCCGTTCTGATTGAATAGCCGCTACCTTAGATTGAAAACATGATCTGAATCGCGACAGTTTTCAACAATCAACCAACTTTATTTCTATTTTACCATCTGATGTTTGTCATAAATTTAGTTTAGGGTTATTTAATTTTTGTTACTAGACACCTGTCTTTTAATAGATTGTAACATAAGTGAACTAATGTTGATGGCGAGGTTTAAAAATCTTATTCTTTCCTTTAGAATTGGAAACACATTGGTCGTTATTAGCGTTTCTGGGTTGAAAAAACCCATTCAGCCCTACAACGTGTATTTACACGACATCTCGTTACTTCTGCAAGTCTACATTTATTTCTTTTAGTTGAAAATTACTTATAGATTGTGAAATACTTCTAAATAATTTAACACTTTAATTGATTAGGAATAACTTTATTCTCAATCAGATGGTTTCGTGCCTTCATTAGCTTGGTTATATTCTTATTTTATTTTGCTGTTTGAATGTTGGGATTTTGTTTTGTTTTTAATTCAATGTGATGATCAGAAACATTAAAAATAAAAAATAATTATGGTCGAAATTCTCTCTTCTGATCCTCTATTTCTGGAGGATTTGATGTGTTTCTCTGTTTTATGTGACAGAATCATTGGGTTCCTTGGACTGTTAATAGAAACAAATTCAGAGTTCTCTTCAGTTGAAATTTTACATACAAATCCATTGGTTATAGTTTACAAATTTTTAAATGTAGATGTTGAATTAAAAAAAAGAGGATAGTAAGGAATATGTTTTTGTTTTGTTTTTTTCATTTCAGAACTGAAGCCCATCCCTGTCATCAGCAAAGTAAGTAAAGGCGTCTTCTTCAGACCGACGTCGATGTGCTTCCTGTTGATATGAATCCCGCTTGTTTTGGTATTTTCGTTGTTATTTACAGAGAAGAACAGACGAGCTGAGAAAGAGAACAAGGGGATGTTGACTTACCCCTCTGACCCACCCCCTCACATAGTTTGTCCAATGGATGAAGATGCTATTTCCCCAAACCGTTTGTGTAGCGCACCTCCCTACAGTGAACCTCCACCACCTCTCTCCCCCTTTTCCTCCATCACTCCCAGGTATAGTTGTCCCGGCACCTTTTGGTTTGTTTTTCTGTTGATGTGTTTCCCCCTCCTTTGTTTTTGGCACATTTAATTTTAAATTTATAGAATGTATTTAGGACTTAATGAACTTGGGGTCATTTGTGTTAATCTTGTTTGCTGCTATGCAGATTTAGATGCTAAGTAAAAAAAATCAGTACCATTGATTCTGATATATCACAATCATGGTCATGTTTTTGGTCTAGTCTGTTCTCTGCAGGGTGAAGGGAACACTAGGGGCTCAGTTTTCATTTAACTAGCTGGAAGTGGAAGTGTTGTCTACCTTAAGGAACCCTTACATTTTTGTAGATGATTCACTCGGCTTTTGTCAGATACACTTATTTCCACTTATGCAGAGTGTGTGTTTCTGTTGCAAACTGGCCCCTTTCTACGAGTAGGAGAGAGAGCAGCCATGGTTGAATAAGCTTGACGTTGAATCGAGATGAGGGAGAGGAGGAATATGTTGAAAGCTGTCGCAATTATATCCAGACATCAAGCGGTTTTGCTTGCAGCTTTGGTTATTATAGCATGGAGTGAACTATTGGCCCTGGTGGTGGTATGCGCCGGCCAAGTACCCCTCCAGACCAAAATAACCCCTGGTTGTTGTCGTCATTCTGTGGATGCCTGCAGCCGATATCTGCACCCAGCCGAAAATGATTTATGCATGGCACGAATGTTCATGTATTCCAGTCCTTTCTTTTGCTAATCGCTTCACATCAATTTCAGGAGTCAATTTTCTCTCAGTTTAGATTTCATCCATATCACATCAATCATTTGTGCTTATTAAATTTAGTCTGGAATCAGGACATCAGCAGTTGGATCAAGTCACTTGTAAAAAAGATTATGTGGATGGCTACACCTGTTATTTCTGAGTATCATATGCACGTTTTCTGAGGATCTGATCCGACTCTGTGATGCACTTGGATTAGAATCGGCAATCAAATATTGACGCATTATTGAACTCTGAACTTGCGATACTGAATGCACGTTTGTTTTTCTTGACATATTTAAAATAAAACGGCTATGTGGTGACACTGAATGATCTTGAAAACATTCACAGCTGTACAAATGATGGAATATCTGGACACATTGAAGGGATCGCAGCGCAAACGCCCAAAAAGCAGAGCAGCCCGGACAGCGGAGCGGCTGATGAACCGTCCAGACAGAATCCATCCCCTTCAAGAAGGCAGGAGAGAGAGAACTTGGTGGGAGTTTAGCTTGAAGGATATTTTTCAGTCATTAAATGAATCATGACTCACATGGCGCCAATTCCTCTCTAATTTATAGGTACGAGCGTCAGAGTCCAGGCAGCCAAGAGTTGAAAGCACACTTGGAAACGAGATACAAAGCAAGGTTGGTTTTATCTTTCTTCGCCTTTCATAATCCTCCCTTTCTGCGACTCTGATGGTCGCCCAGTCTCGCCCGCACCCGTCTGTCTGCTCGCCCTCGATGGTGTTCCTCTCTCACGAATGGTGTCTGATCTCTTTATGCAGCAGCTGTAGTTTATGTGCATGTACACCAACACTGGAGACCTGTACAGTGAGAGGCGTGTGAGGGTTAATTGAGTGATTTAATCCTCTTTCATGGTCCGCTGCATCTGAAACAGACAGGCAATCGAGTGTCTGAACGTGACCCACTAATGCATAAACTGCAGACACAACAGAATAGAATGCGTCCTTATTGGCTTAAGACGGTTTAAGAACCAACAGAATGAATGAGGATAATCAGATTTTTCTATTCTGTTTTTACAAGAGATGAGTCAGTAAATCAAATTTAAATGTCAGTCTACACAGTGTTGTTTTGATTTTGGTGAGTCCTGACATTTTAACATTTTCTCGTCAGTTGCTTATTTGGTTTAATCAGCAGCTCCGTTTAATCGTCTTAAATCAACTGTAACAGTGTTTTTTTTATTTTGCAGGATGGATTTGATTTTAGTCACGCAGCAGAGTCCCAGAAGGAGTAAGTGTTAAAACTTTTTTTTAAAATCCGTTTGTCTATGCATACTGATCTGAAGTGTTTCCTTCATTTGCTCACAGTCACAGTTTTGAGGCTTGTGGAAAAACACGAACAAGAAACTGTATTTTGCAGAGGGTCATGTCCTCAAGCAGCGACGTCTGTCAGACTTGTTTTCCACGCTGTTAATGCCGAGTCAGTTACTCGTTTTGATGTGTCAATCGGATTACATCCAATTTATCGGCCAGCGCATCAGCATGCATTGTTTTTATTTATATCCTTATAATAAGTGAGTTAATCTGCATAATAATAGAAGGTTGATTTATTTCCTGCATGTGCCGATAGAGTCGAACCTGAATCAGACACAGGGTTGTTAGTGTGCGGTGTTCTTTTCATCTGGAGCTTAGTTTTCTGTTTTTTATTATTTTATTTTTTTCCAATAGGCTGGAGGAGCAGAAAACCTTGCAGAAAAACACAAACATCGGTGCTACAAAGGAGCTCGAGCACTTTCCTGATGGCGCCACGCTCGGTCTCAACCGCGTCCAGTCTGACGTGGGTACGTTTTGGCGATCGGCCGACGCTGCCGAAAGCACATGTGAACCAAAGGGATGGGTGATCGGCCCCTTGTTCCAGTCGTTCAAGTCCAAGATGGCCAGTTTCACGGAGATCGTCATGAGTCCTGTTAAACTCTTCAGAGCAAGCAGTCCTCCGCTGGATTGCGAGCTACGGGCCGACGAACCCTTTCATGGTGAACAATCGAAGACAAGCAATCTGCTTCACTCAGAAGCGCTAAGTGAAAACGGTTATCAGGGTGCAGGAGGTGGTGCTAAAAACGTTGCTACTGATTATTCTGAAGAATTAACCTTCTCAACACGCAGCTCTGAGCGGGCAGACGAATGTGCAATAAGTCAGTCGGAAACAGACATTCCTGATTCGGTGCCTTCGCCACGCAGTCCTTTACGCGTCGTCGTTTCTGAGGACGTTTCAAAAGCTGTTGGCTCCGTTTTACCCTTCGTACTGTTACAACCCTTTGTGGATGTAAGTGCCTCACATGAAGCCACGTTAAAGCTACCCCGTGCTGGGGTAAAGCACAAAGACAAGCTGCCAGAGCAGCTGAAACCGCTGCCACGGAAACGCACAGGAAACAGGAAGAGGGTTCCCGCTGAACCTGTAACATCTGACGTCACAAAGAAAGGGGCTGAGGTTGTTGACACACAGGTGTCTCTCATCGATTCCGTCCAATCAAACCACTTGAGCGATGTCGACGGAAAGATGTCACCGCCTTTATCCGTTTGTCACCACCGACATGACGCCGGCTGTGCTCAGGCCGAACGTGATCGTGGCAGGAAGACGGAGGATCACCTGTTGGTTCCTCAGAGCCCACGGGACAGCGTGAAGGATGCTGAAAACAGAAGTATGCCACAACCCGATGGCCACATGGATCCTGAAACGTATTTAGCTGCACAACTCGGGAGAACAAAGAGGCAACTGAATCTGGAAGATCATTCCATGGATTCTGTGAAGAGGAAAAAGTTGACGGTAGATGTTTATAGATTGGACGTCAGGAACTCAGAGCGAGGGCTGAGGCCACAGATGAAGGCGGCGCTGACGGATGAGCAGGGGGAGAAAAGGCTGAGGCCCGCCAGGATACGACAGGATGTGTCATCAGGAGCAAATAAAGCAGGAGGAGAACAGGAGACGCTGACGGCGCTCAGCGAAAGAGTTTTAAACACACGGACTGAACCTCCTTCTGATCCAGTGGTGGTTTGCTCACTGGAGAAAATAAACGGCGGGGCAGAGGAGGGGGACAAGGACAGCAGCAAGGCGAAGCTCAGCAGAAGACAGAAGACTAGAGCGGGTCTCGGTTACCCTGACAACATGGCTCTGGAAACCACAATTGCCATCACTTCAACCAAACGAGCTGAGGAAGAGCAGCTATCAGACGTACTCATCGGTCCAGATGTAAAGCCGATCCACAACACAAGAAAGGGCAGAGAAGTAAATAAGAAACCACTAAAAAGGAAATCGCCACACCAAGCGAGTTCAAACACGGGGACGGCGGCTTTTACCTCTTCAGTTGAGCCACTGGAAGTCACGACCACAGTCATCAGTGCCTGTCAGCATGGTCAAAAAGAAGACGGGGATAAAACGGAGCTGAAACAGACGTCTAAGAAGCCCAAAAAGGGTCGTAGAGGTGAGGTTAAGGCGTCTGCAGCGAGCAGGAGCAAAGAAATCGAACCGTCTGTCCATGTCCGTCAGTCTTTAACCAAAGAATCGCAGACTGAAGAAGACAACGGCAAACTCTCAACAGATCCCGTTTACTTTGAAATGACTCCTTTTGAGAGTAACCACCAGGTTTGTCCCGAATTCTCCCAACCCCCGTTAGATCTACCGTTAGATGAAGTGCAGCATGAAGCTCAAGGCGAGGAAAAGAATGGTACATCTGTGTGGGACGAGGCCGTCCCCGGTGAATCGACAGGCGTCAAGGTCTCCAGGCTGAGAAGGAGGGTCAACAACAAGTCGAGGCCGGCAGATAACCAGAGGAGGAAATGCAGGGTTTTGCACGGCAGTGTACGTAAGGGTGAAGACGCGACGGCGTCCGTCACCGTGGATAACGGAGATCTGGCTCCGGCGGGCGCTCCCTCGTCACAAAGCGGTTCATTGAGCCGTTTGTCACGCAGCTATTCCTGCCCGGAGATCCCCTCCTTCCGCTCCTTCGAAGTTCCCTTGAACTCTCTGCATCCTCCCCATCATAGCACGGTCCCTTCATCACAAGAGGATCATTTTACCCACTCTTTTATTCCCCATCAAACCCACAAATCCCCACGCCGCACCCGTCGACACACGGTCTGCAGCCTGGAGGTGGAGAGGGAGATCGCCCCGCTCTGCCTGCGTAAGGAGGTGTACCCGTCCAGGAGATCGGTCCCGTACGACAGCTTCAGCCAGATCCTGTCTCCCAGCTCGGCGCTCTCGCCTCTGGCCTCCTGCTTCCTCTCCAGCCCGCTGGCTTTCCTCTCCAAGAAACCCGACGACAGAGGAGCTGCCGCCGGGCCCAGCCCTCCTGGACACGTCTCCTCTCCCACCTCCTCATCCTCCGTTTATCCTCCGAAATCCTCCACATGTCACCTCTCAGGACTCGTCCAAAGAACCGACTCCTGTGCTGCTGCCTCAAGTAGCAGGTATCTGGTTTTGTTTTCATGCAATGATCATTATGATGATGAAAATGACTGCTGAATGTTCATTCCATTTTTTTTCCGCAGTGGAATTTCCCTGGAGTGTGAGATTGGGAGACGACAGACCGAAGAGGAGGACGACGGCGAGAACACGAGCTCATCCAGTCAGGAGTTTGAAGACGTGGCGTTGAGAGAAGAAAAGGCTTTGTCTGATTCTGAAATCAAGGTAAACTTTTTCATTGATGTCATTCTTATTTAGAGATTTCCATCACGTGCTGAGAGCTGAGAGACGCTGGGTTGATGTTTAGTCTGTTTTTGTGAATCTGATTTCTTTTTTTTAAATTATATTTTTATATTTTATCCTCACAGGTGGTGCGAAAACATGAAGAACGAGGGAAGGTGTCGTCTATCAGGATTCGTAAAACTTTACCCAAACCTCAGAACAACCTGACACCAATGGGCCTCCCCAAGCCCATCAGGTAAGAACCCCTGAACGTCATACATGCTGACTGTGTCACATGACCTGTGATGTCACGTCATGGAGAAAAAGAACATGTGTGCTGAAGGTAAATATTCAAGATCATGTTTAATTTATTCACGTGGGACAGGCTTGGCCTAGAAAGTAGGACAGATTCTGTTGGGTCAGCACACACTTGTCGCTTATTGAACACCGATCAATATTCAGACTGACTGCAGCTGTGGCTTTGTTTCACCATAGGCTGAAAAAGAAGGAGTTCAGTTTGGAGGAGATTTACACCAATAAGAATTTCACCAAACCTCCTGAAAGGTAAGGCTGAATATTCACAGTTGTGTTAAAATGTGTGTTTTAATGTGTGGTTATAATTAGAGACACACAGGAAAATAATATTGAATTAGACAAAAGAATTTCCCCATTTATGGATTAATAAAGGAACTTTCTGTCTTTCTTCTTCTAAGCTGGAATAAACAAGTTGTGAGTCATCAGCTGCAGCTTCACTTCCTTTTCACTTCAGGCTATTTATCAGTGAATATTTAATTCTTACAAGTTCCTGGCGTAGTCACGGAGCTAAATCTGTCCACATCCACCTGTATATTTGAAAACCATGAGTCAGACACTTCATTAATTTAATTAAAGTCTTCTATTGTGTCTCCAAATTTATTCATTTGCATAAGGAGCTAGTTTGTTGAATAAACACATTCCAGACCAGACTCGGTGAAACGTTGCAGCTGCACCAGAAACTCTGCGACGCCGTAACGATCATCCGCCCCACAAATCAAACTGTCACATGATAAGTGGAATCACATGCTGCGTCCCTGTTCCAGACCAGACGCTAAGTGTGTACGTTTGATATTTATAGTATGTGCTGGATCAGGAATGAATACATTCACTTTGACTGAAGGAAGTCAAAGCAGAACTTTTTATTCTTATTATTATGAGGAGGCAGAAAACTGAGTTTGACCAGAAGGTGGTGCCATCGTCAGACTGTTTCCTCAGTGAGCTGCACCACTTCATATTTCCAATTCTGTTCTCTGTTCTCTTGGCTTGTGTGGAAGAAGTGATATTAGTCCATTAGTAGAAATGAACATCATCTTCTACCTTCACGTCTGTGTTTCAGCCGGCTGGAGACCATATTCGAGGTGCCTCTCAACCGGCGGAATGGTTCCGAGTCCTGGTTTGGCCAGAGGCGATTCAAACGCTTCTTGGAGTTCCTGGAGGTCGGCGAGGCCAGAAAACCAAAGAAGCCGCTCGTTGGTGTCGGAAAAGCAGGTATGTCGTCGTCCAGGACGAGGCGTGGAGGCTTCCCTAAAGACGAACCGTCCGTCAGCGTCCAGGACGTGGACTCGCTCCTCTGCTCCAAACTGGATCAGCTGAGTCTGTGGCTGATGCACGACCAGACAGACAGTTGACAGGCGCTGCTTTCATTTGAGAAGTAAACACTGAGTAGGATGTTTTTGACTTTAATCTATTCCAGCTCCTATTTTCAGCACCTTCATTGAACAATGGTTGTGGTAAGAAGTCATATTTAAGAATTACTTTCGTTTTAGCCCGTAAGTCAAAGAAGTCCAGAGCGTAGCGTCGTAAACGTGTTTTTTCAGAGGAGCTGCTTCTAAATATAATGTCCGGTAAATTATCTCGTCTGTTATTACTGCACTCAAACCTCTGCCGTCCATCATGCTGTCATCCCCAGCGCTGAAAACATAAACAGAAGTAAAGGTTCTTGACATATATTCTTGTACAGCCCACCAGCATTGCCAGTAGACATTCAGTCTATCCATAGTTTAAATAGTTCCCTACCCAGAGCAGCAGCTGCTCAACTCCACTGGGTTTCATTACAATTCAAAACTATTCATACAAAATACATCTGATAATTTTTGCACTGTCTCTTTTGTCTCAGTTTTAAGTCGAGAGCTCACAGCATCATTGTAAATACTTTTCCAATGGCAGCTATTTTTTTATTACACACTGATTACACATTTTAAATGTGCCAGAAAGAGATTCATGTTAACGGCAAATAATTCCTAGACTAAGTTTGTGTCAAAAGAGTTTTTGTACGGTAGGTTATTTCTGCTGGCGGTGTTTCCCTCGGCTCAGGCGGACCCTATTCGGTCGCTCAATCAGTTGTTTGTAAATTTATGGATTGTTTTAATTGAATTAAATGTAACCGAACCACTCGAGAGCATTTGTAACCATGACTGGAGATGTCCAGATTCCACTTGACTTTTATTACTGCTGGTGACTCTGGATTGTTCTGTGTCATCTGTATTTGTATTGTAATGCCTTTCCAAAATTGCGTAAGATTTTTTTTTTGGACAAATTTTTATGAGGTTGCCTTAACTGTTCAGCTAGACGTTTTGTAAGTGTATTTGAAATAGTTGCTGTAGTTAACGGCATTTCAAGCAGCTTAGAGCACACGTTCATATGTTTCTATAAAAGTGCATACATTTGACGTTAATAAAGCTAATATGATCACAATGCAATAACGCCAAGATGATGTTGGCAACATGAACGAAGAAGCACTGCCGCGATCATCGCCATTTCGTTTAATCGTTGAGCAGAGACCCGATCCTTGTTCTTACATTTTTTTTAACTTGACAGATTTAGTTTAGCATCATCTTCCATAATTTACAACAACCAAGATGACATTCATGGTAGAAAGACATCAAGGATCGGATCATCGCTGGGGAATGGTGGCTGTGGTTGATAATCTGTAATGTATGTGTCATTTTAGTGCCATGTCTATAAGTTGATGCTGGATTTTATATGTGGTCATTTAGGTTTTTAACTGTTCATATATTAAATAAATATCACCGTGTATGAAAAGACTTGCAAAAGTTGTAAGATTTTTAATACCATTTTCTGTGTAAAAAATATATTTATAAATGCTTTAGAGGAAACAGTAAACAGGAAGAGCATCTAGTCAGCAAAGGAACTTCTGAAACAGTCTGAGTGGTTTGTTTCCTTTAGGTTGACCATTAGTGTTAAGGTGTCCACTCCACGTAATGTCATCAGGTTTTCTTCTCGGAGCTTCTGATTAGTCTTGCAGAGTGAGGAGATATGAGATCAGTGCCATCAGCAGCGGGATGGACGCCAGGAGGCTGACCCACGTCACGATGGAGATGATACCAAACTTTTTTGCCCGATATGAAAATATAGCAGCTGCCTCGGGGTCTGTCGTCGTCTCAGCCTGTTGAAAACGATAATTTGGAGTAAATAAATCTATAAAGATGAATTTTACTTTCAAATATTCGCTTCAAATCAACGTAAAAGTGTTTTTTCACAAAACGCGGACTCAACATTTTTGTCCTCCTTCGCTTCCGTACAGGAAGGATTTTCAGTTCAATTCAAAAAATTCGATTTGTCATCGAGGTAATTATAGGATTTTTCTTCATGGATTTGGTTGAAAAAGATTAAATGAACTCGTACTGTTAATAATTTATTTCTTTACATGTTCAGTGCTGAACAAAAAGAAATATTGAATACCTTTACTGAATAAATTAGGGATCTGATTCCTATGCAGGACAGCCCACAGATGATGCTACAGATGGCTAACTTCCTGTAGTTCTTGTCGCCGCAGCAGGGGGCATGGCCCCGTCTGATGACGTCCTGGTTGCACGCGGCGTTTCCTGGAACGTCACTTGTCCCAGGAATGAGATTGAGTCTGATCTCCTCAGCTTCCGTTTCAGCAGTCTGAGGTGGATTAGACATTTCTGCAAATGAGAAGAGAATGAGAATGAGAAATGGCAGCTGCTAAAGCTTATTAGCATTTCGAGTTGGTCATATAAGAAAGAACCTGTTTTATGACTTTTTCCAAGATAAAAGTAATGATTAAGAGTTTACACTGCATTCTACACAATTTAAATTAGGGCTGAGGGGAACTTTTCAGACTGGAGACAAATGAATTGGTCACTTAGTACTGCAGACTGATTTTGATCTTTACTGTTCTTCGTGTTTACATTGTGAAAATACTGATGTAATTAAAAATGCTTGAGACCTTTAACACTGCTCCCACAGAGAATATTCCTGGGTAATAGTACTAAAACCTAAAATACTAGAATCACTCATTTAGTCATGTGACTCTGTTGCTGGGAAGGAATGTAAGGCCTGCTTGAAATACAACTCCACTCCTGTCCAAATGAAAAATATTTTTATTTCCCTTTATGATTTCCCAGTCGTTATATACTGCAATGCTGATTTACATGGACACAAAGATATATTTTCAAGTTGTGACGTGCTCATTAGATGAGTTTACCTGACGACTTGTTTTCTACAGTTCTTAACAAGACAATCCAGTTTCAAGACATTAAGTTTAACATTCCTAGCATGTCTTGACATGTTTAGTTTATTCTGACAGAGCATGGCAATTTCACTGGACTGGGTATTTCCAAATAAAATAATCTTGAAAAACTTGTAGAATGAGGCCTAAAAAAATGTAAAAACTTCCTTATCAACCAGCAGGTCGTCATGGTGAAGTGAATTCAGAATGCATCTTATCTAATCTCTTATCAAAGACTGACACGCCATCATACGTTGACACTTTAGAGAATGTACAACAGAGTGTACATTGTGCCGGATTGCACACGCCTGTGAAGTACGTGTAAGTGAGAAACTATGATTGTGGTTTCTGTTTTGCGTCAGAATGTAGAAAAGATTTCCAAATTAGAGAACGATTAAGGAAGTATCCTGTCAAAAGGAGAAGCTACAATAAAAACAAGCCACATTAAGATTAACCAAGCATTTCGAGTACAAACCTGATGAAATTTGCTTTGAATCCTCTCCTCAGTCTGAATCCTGTCCTTCAGCTTGTTACCTGGTATTTTATTCCCGTTTTGTCACTTAAACAAAATTCCAGTTCAGGTGAATATTTCCCTGCATTGTCATCCTAATGCAGCTGTTGTCATGGTCACACAAGTCTGAAAAAAAATCAGCTATGAGATGGACGTGTGTTTGCAAGGCCCGGCGCCGTTTAAGTTGTTGAATGACAGACCTGGGAGCTGAGGGT